>NW_027362769.1:274181175-274473675 GCF_046119375.1 Phyllobates terribilis | reverse complement strand
ACTAGTCTTGAAAAGTTGCTTCTCTACTTTGAAGTCTTGGATAGAACTCCTGAAGGAATGGTAATGTCTGGTCAGCTCATGGTAGGAGAAAGTAATGTGCCACATTATCAACACCTTAGACTGTTTTATGCTCGACTTGCACCTGGATATATTAATGAAGAGGTTATTCGATTGTATCTAGCAGTTCTTAGTGATCGTACTCCAGAAAATCTGAGATCTTTTCTTATATCTGTTCCTGGAAGCTTAAGAGAAAACAGAGCTACCAAAAATCTTTTTGAATCCATGGCAAAAAATGTAACATTGGAGGCCTTCCAGTTACCAAAATCCTGGCTTAATGGATCTTCATTACTCCAGCACATGAAGTTTAGTTGTCCTTCATATTTGAGTTTTAGCCGCTGCTTGATTTCTGGTGAACAGCTTACTCAAATGATCTTAAATGGTAGAAGAGACTGCAAAAGCCTTGTCAGTTTGAATTTGAGAGGATGCACATTGTGCCTTATTTCAAATTTACCTTTCAGAAAACCAGAAGACGAAATTGATTGCTCAGTTTTAGATGGATTAATATCTGCTTGCCCAAACCTTGTACATTTGAACTTGTCATCAGCACACCACCACAGTTCATATACATCTGGAGCACATCTTTGTGATATTCTTTCACAGCTTAAGAAATTACGATCAATATCTTTGCCAGTGTGTGCTATAACAGATATTAGAACCAAAGCTCTTTCTCAGGCTCCTGGACAGTCTATTCCCAGCACTTCTGCTTCTACTTTTAGCAAAAAGGTGCGTATTGGGGTACCATCTTTTCCAAAGATGTCTGAAGAGCAAAATACGCTTAAATTACAGTCTGCGTTCTGGAAACTTCTCAAGGAAATACCAGTTTTACAAAACTTAGAACTGATTGGCTCTAATTTTTATTCAGTTATGCCCCGAAATGATCCAGCAATACGAAATACTTACCCACCATGTAAACGTTCCCAAACTGTGCGTGATGAAGATATCGCTGCAATCAGTCAACTCAATTATTTACAAAGCCTTACCCTAGCACAGCTGCCAGGAATACTTACAGGTTCTTGCCTTGTGAGTATTGGTAGGAGCTGTCAGCAGCTGCATACCTTATCGCTGGCTAATTTTGGTATGATGGGCAAAATGATGTTCATGTCCTCACTTTGTGAGATGTTGACACACTGCAAATATTTAAAAGATCTGAGGTAAGCAATAATATTTTCTGTTGTATTCTATAATTCTGTTTATTCTTATTGCTCCTATATAGTCAACATATTCTGAAACGCTGTACAGAGATTTTAACCCCTTCACCCTCAAGCCTATTTTCACCTTCCTGACCAGGCCAATTTTTTTCAATTCTGACCAGAGTTCATTTATGAGGCAACAACTCTGGAACACTTCAAAATATCCCTTTGATTCTGAGACTGTTTTTTTCTTGACATTTGTACTTAATGTTGGTGGTAAATGTGATTTGTGTTTACTTATGAAAATATCGAACATTTGACAATAAGTTTGAAAACTTTGCAATTTCCACATTTTGTATTTTTATGCTTTTAAAACGGTCATACCACACAAGATAGTTAAATAACATTTACCACATGTCTACTTTACATCACCATGTTTGAATTTTTTTTTCTTGGAAGTTAGAAGGATTAAAAGTTTATCAGCAATTTTTAATTTTCCAACTAAATTTACAAAACCAATTTTTTGGGGGGATCACATCACATTTGAAGTGACTTTGAGGGGCCTATGTGAGAGAAAATACCCAAGTGACACCATTCAAAAAAAGCTGCACCCCTCAAAGTGCTCAAGAACATATTCAAGAACTTTATTAACCCCTTCACTCCAGAGCCTGTTTTCACCTTCAAGACTGGGCCAAATGTTACAATTCTGACCAGTGTCCCTTTATGAGGTAATAACTCTGGAATGCTTCAACGGATTCCCCTGATTCTGAAATTTTTTTTTTTTGTGACATATTGTACTTCATGGTAGTGGTAAATTTTCTTTGATATTACTTGTGTGTATTTGTGAAAAAATCGAAAATTTGGTGAAAATGTTGAAAATTTTGCAATTTTCAAACTTTGAATTTTCATGCCCTTAAATCAGAGAGATATGTCACACAAAATAGTTAATAAATAACATTTCCCGCATGTCTACTTTACATCAGCATAATTTTGGAAGCAAAATTTTTTTTTTGCTAGGAAGTTATATGGGTTAAAAGTTGAGCAGCAATTTTTCATTTTTCCAACAAAATTTACAAAAACATATTTTAGGAGCCACATCACATTTGAAGTGACTTTGAGGGGTCTATATGACAGAAATTACCCAAAAGTGACACCATTGTTAAAACTGCACCCCTCAAGGTTCTCAAAACCACATTCAAAAAGTTTATTAACCCTTCAGGTGCTTCACGGGAACTTTTTTTTCACAATAATTTACCTTGGACCCAATATTTTTTTATTTTTGCAAGGGTAACAGGAAAAAATGAACCCCAAAATGTGTTGTGCAATTTCTCCTGAGCACTCTGATACCCCATATGTGGTGCAAAACCACTATTAGTGTGCGCAGCTTGGCTCGGAAGGTAAGGAGCGCAATTTGACTTTTGGAATGCAAAATTGGCTGGAATCGATAGAGGACGCCATGTTGCATTTGGAGAGCCACTGAGGTGCCTAAACAGTGGAAACCCCCAATAAGTGACCCCACTTTGGAAACTAGACCCCTCAAGGAACTTATCTAGATGTGTGGTGAGCACCTTGAACCCCTAGGGGGTCTCACAAAATGTTATAATGTTGAGTTGTTAAAATAGAAAAACACATTTTTACCACAAAACTGCTATTTTGGCCTCAAATTTTTAATTATCACAAGGGCAGCAAGAAAAAATGGACACCAAAATTTGTTGTGCAATTTCTCCTGAGCATGCCGATTCCACATATGTGGTTGGAAACTGCATTTTAGCCACAGTGCAAATCATAGAAGAGAAGGAGCGCCATATTGGAGAGCAGATTTTGCTGGAATGGTTTCTGGGTGACATGTCACATTGTCAGAGCCCCTGAGGTGCCAGAACCTCAGACCCCCCAAAAATGATCACATTTTACAATCTACTCCTCTGTTTGAATTCATCTAGTGGTGGGAAAATAGGTAGATAGGTAAATGGTCACTACACCCATAAATGAATTCCCAGAGGGGTGTCATTTCCAAAATGGGGTCACTTCAGGGGGGATTCTGCTATTCTGGCACCTTTCAGAGCCGCTAAGTGCCAGAAATGCACAATCCCCCATTTTGGAAATGACACCCCTCTGGGAATTCATCTATGGGTTTAGTGACCATTTTAACTCCATGGATGATTTCAGGAAACAAGCACACAGTGGAAGGTTTAGATTCTGGAGAACCCCCACCCCTGGAAATTAAGTGAGCTTGACTCGTAACTCACTGAATAAACCAAATGCTTGAAATTACAAAATGGGATACATTTTTACAGTTTAAAAACACTCTGTATGGAAGATTTTAAAGCAGTCAGTGACGCATAAGGCTGGCAATGATGGGCATTGTGGGCAGTAGTAGCAGGTATCATGCCTCATTCCTCTCTTAGTACATACACAACATCTTTTCTGGGGGTTCCTTCTTGTTTCTGTTGCTGGAATAAGTGCAATAAAATGTCTCTCAGTGAGCCTTTTCACATCCTCAGATTCTAATGGATGAGCGGGACTAACACTTTCAAAAACAAGATTTTCAATTACCTTTTCTTGATAATCAAGAAAAGTATCTGTATTTTCTGCTTTTTTGTATAATACAAAAGAACTGTATATGGCCATCTGAACAAATAAATAACTAACTTTTTATACCAGGTATAGGACTTTCTTGATACCTGGTATGCCTGTAGAACCTGGTCTGCAAGGTCCACACTCCCCATGTGTTTGTTGTAGTCAATGACTGACACAGGTTTTTGCTTTGGAGTAGTGGATCCTAGTTTTACAGTGGCCTTTGTGGCATCTGTGTGGATCGAGTTGAGGACAAAAATATCCTTCTTATCCCTATACAAGAAGGCAAGCATCTATCCATTGTGTACAGCCCCTGACTGCCCCTTTTGGTTGACCAATGGTTGTGGAAACCCCTGACGGTTTTTACGAATGGTCTCACAAGCACCGATGTTGTGTTCAACCAGACTTTTAAATAGGGGTATACTGGTGTAATAATTGTCCACATACAGTACAGACCAAAAGTTTGGACACGCCTCATATAAAGATTTTTCTGTATTTTCATGACTATGAAAATTGTACATTCACACTAAAGGCATCAAAACTATGAATTAACACATGTGGCATTATATACTTAACAAAAAAGTGTGAAACAACTGAAAATATGTGTGATATTCTACAGTTATAGGAAAAAGTTTGGGCACCCCTATTAATCTTAAGCTTAATGTTTTATAAAAATTGGTGTTTTTGCAACAGCTATTTCAGTTTGATATATGTAATAACTGTTGGACACAGTAATGTTTCTGCCTTGAAATGAGGTTTATTGTACTAACAGAAAATGTGCAATCTGCATTCAAACAAAATTTGACAGGTGCATAAGTATGGGCACCCCACCGGAAAAGTGACATTAATATTTAGTAGATCCTCCTTTTGCAAAAATAACAGCCTCTAGTCGCTTCCTGTAGCTTTTAATGATTTCCTAGATCCTGGATGAAGATATTTTTGACCATTCCTCTTTACAAAACAATTCCAGTTCAGTTAAGTTTGATGGTCGCTGAGTATGGACAGCCCTCTTCAAATGATCCCACAGATGTTCAACGATATTCAGGTCTGGGGACTGGGATGGCCATTCCAGAACATTGTAATTGTTCCTCTGCATGAATGCCTGAGTAGATTTGGAGCGGTGTTTTGGATCATTGACTTGCTGAAAGATCCATCCCCTGCGTAACTTCAACTTTGTCACTGATTCTTGAACATTATTGTCAAGAATCTGCTGATACTGAGTGGAATCCATGTGTCCCTCAACTTTAACAAGATTCCCAGTGCCGGCATTGGCCACACAGCCCCAAAGCATAATGGAACCTCCACCAAATTTTACTGTGGGTAGCAAGTGTTTTTCTTGGAATGCTGTGTTTTTTTGCCACCATGCATAATGCCTTTTTGTATGACCAAACAACTCAATCTTGGTTTCATCAGTCCACAGGACCTTCTTCCAAAAAGAAATTGGCTTCTCCAAATGTGCTTTTGCATACCTCAGCCGACTCTGTTTGTGGGGTGCTTGCAGAAACGGCTTCTTTCGCATCACTCTCCCATACAGCTTCTCCTTGTGCAAAGTGCGTTGTATAGTTGACCGATGCACAGTGACACCATCTGCAGCAAGTTGATGCTCCAGCTCTCTGGAGGTGGTCTGAGGATTGTCCTTGACTGATCTCACCATTCTTCTTTTCTGCCTTTCTGATGTTTTTCTTGGCCTTCCACTTCTAGCCTTAACAAGAACTGTCCCTGTGTTCTTCCATTTCCTTACTATGTTCCTCACAGTGGAAACTGACAGGTTAAATCTCTGAGACCGCTTTTTGTATCCTTCCCCTGAACAACTATGTTGAATAATCTTTGTTTTCAGATCATTTGACAGTTGTTTTGGCGAGCCCATGATGCCACTCTTCAGAGGAGATTCAAACAGGAGAACAACTTGCAAGTGACCACTTTAAGTAGCTTTTCTCATGATTGCATACACCTGGCTATGAAGTTCAAAGCTCAATGAGGTTGCAAAACCAAAAAAAGTGCTTTAGTAAGTCAGTAAAAAGTAGGTAGGAGTATTTAAAACAAGAAAATGATAAGGGTACCCATACTTATGCACCTGTCAAATTTTGTTTGAATGCAGATTGCACATTTTCAGTTAGTACAATAAACCTCATTTCAAGGCAGAAACCTTACTGTGTCCAACAGTTATTACATATATCAAACTGAAATAGCTGTTGCAAAAACACCAATTTTTAGAAAACATTAAGCTTAAGATTAATAGGGGTGCCCAAACTTTTTCATATAACTGTAGTTTCTTCAAAGTAGCCACCTTTTGCTTTGTTGACTGCTTTGCACACTCTTGGCATTCTCTTGATGAGCTTCAAGAGGTAGTCACCGGAAATGGTCTTCCAACAATCTTGAAGGAGTTCCCAGAGATGCTTAGCACTTGTTGGCCCTTTTGCCTTCACTCTGCGGTCCACCTCACCCCAAACCATCTCGATTGGGTTCAGGTCTGGTGACTGTGGAGGCCAGGTCATCTGGCGTAGCACCCCATCACTCTTCTTCTTGGTCAAATAGCCCTTACACAGCCTGGAGGTGTGTTTGGGGTCATTGTCCTGTTGAAAAATAAATGATGGTCCAACTAAACGCAAATCGGATGGAATAGCATGCCGCTGCCAGATGCTGTGATAGCCATGCTGGTTCAGTATGCCTTCAATTTTGAATAAATCCCCAACAGTGTCACCAGCAAAGCACCCCCACACCATCACACCTCCTCCTCCATGCTTCACGGTGGGAACCAGGCATGTAGAGTCCATCCGTTCACCTTTTCTGTGTCGCACAAAGACACGGTGGTTGGAACCAAATTTGGACTCATCAGATCAAAGCACATATTTCCACTGGTCTAATGTCCATTGCTTGTGTTCTTTAGCCCTTACAAGTCTCTTCTGCTTGTTGCCTGTCCTTAGCAGTGGTTTCCTAGCAGCTATTTTACCATGAAGGCCTGCTGCACAAAGTCTCATCTTAACAGTTGTTGAAGAGATGTGTCTGCTGCTAGAACTCTGTGTGGCATTGACCTGGTCTCTAATCTGAGCTGCTGTTAACCTGCGATTTCTGAGGCTGGTGACTCTGATAAACTTATCCTCAGAAGCAGAGGTGACTCTTGGTCTTCCTTTCCTGGGGCGGTCCTCATGTGAGCCAGTTTCTTTGTAGCGCTTGATGGTTTTTGCAACTGCACTTGGGGACACTTTCAAAGTTTTCCCAATTTTTCGCACTGACTGACCTTCATTTCTTAAAGTAATGATGGCCACTCATTTTCCTTTACTTAGCTGCTTTTTCTTGCCATAATACAAATTCTAACAGTCTTTTCAGTAGGACTATCAGCTGTGTATCCACCAGACTTCTGCACAACACAACTGATGGTCCCAACCCCATTTATAAGGCAAGAAATCCCATTTATTAAACCTGACAGGGCACACCTGTGAAGTAAAAACCATTTCCGGTGACTACCTCTTGAAGCTCATCAAGAGAATGCCAAGACTGTGCAAAGCAGTCATCAAAGCAAAAGGTGGCTACTTTGAAGAACCTAGAATGTAAGACATATTTTCAGTTGTTTCACACTTTTTTGTTAAGTATATAATTCCACATGTGTAAATTCATAGCTTTGATGCCTTCAGTGTGAATGTACAATTTTCATAGTCATGAAAA
Source organism: Phyllobates terribilis (assembly GCF_046119375.1). Classification (NCBI taxonomy): domain Eukaryota; kingdom Metazoa; phylum Chordata; class Amphibia; order Anura; family Dendrobatidae; genus Phyllobates; species Phyllobates terribilis. Next base: position 274,466,248 of record NW_027362769.1, on the reverse strand, counting down.
TACAGAAAAATCTTTAAATGAGAAGGTGTGTCCAAACTTTGGTCTGTACTGTATGCGAAAAGCGGATATGTATCCAGTTGAACTTAAGAAAATTTTATAGAGCTTTATTCCGAACCTTGCCCTCTTAGATGGGATAAACTGCTTGAGGTGCAGTCTTCCTTTGAATTTTAGAAGGGACTCATCTATAGAAATGTTTTGCGTTGGGATGTAGAGCCTTAAGAATTTTTCTGACAAATCTGCAATGATGGGTCTGATTTTATATAATCTGTCATGTTCTGGGGCATTTCTGGGCAGGCATTTACTATTGTTGTTAAAATGCCCAAACCTTATGAGCATTTCATAACGAGTCCTAGGAAGAATGACTTACTGAAAACATATCGGTGGCTTGAACAGGGCGGTTGGACCAGTAGGATCGAATGCTTGGTTTTTTAACAAGCCCCATGGCAAATGTAAGTCCTAAACATTTTATTTCCGGGACATTAGTTGGTGTCCATAAATTTGCCCTGTCATAATAGGATCGGGGATTCTGGCTGATGAATTGGGACGCGTATACATTTGTTTGCACAACAATGTGCTCTAGCAATCTGTCTGTGAAAAACAAAATAAAAAAATTAATTGGTCCAAAATCTTCCACATTTATACCAGGAATGGTGTTGAAATCAGGGCTGAATGGAGCCAAATCCGAAGCCTCCCACCTGGGAAATGCTAGAGCCTCCCACCTGGGAAATGCTAGAGCCTCCCACCTGGGAAATGCTAGAGCCTCCCACCTGGGAAATGCTAGAGCATGTGGCAAAGCCCCTTGTACCCTGGAATGCGCCAATTCACTAGCAGCAGGGACCGCGTTTGTATTGGGCAGTGTTCCCTGATTTGGAAACGTTTCTCCAGTAGCGCTATTTGCCCCTATTGTTGTACTGGTCCTTAGGCTTGAGGATGGACCAGAATCACTGCTGGTTTCTGAGCTCTCACTGTCGCCGCTACTAAAGCTCTCAAAATCCACATCTCCATCTGACATTGCATTGTCGTCCCTGTCATACCGCAGAGGAGGCGTATGCCCTGTTATGTTCTAAGAAAGAGACTCACTGACGAGACTGACAGACGGCTAAGGCTAACCCAAACCCTGGGCTAACCCTTACCCTAATTAGCCTAACACGAAGTTTCTTTTTCTTTTTCTTTTTTTTTTTTTTTTTTTTTTTTTTATACTCTTTCACACAGTAGCAAGATTGCTGACTGATACAGCTCTTGTCAGCAGCCCTTGTCACACTGTTTCTCCTCTGATCTCTCACTGACAGGAGATCTGAGGAGAAACTGTGTATTTATCAGGCGGATCGCCAGGGAAAGTTTGTTGCTACAACAAACTTCCCTAGTGATCGCTCTGATTGGTTCAGGTCTCGATGTCAGCGTCATGCCAGCCAATCAGGTCTCGATGAGGTCAGTGGTCACAGCCAGCGTTCTGCATTGGGATCCCCACGTTGTTCAGGTACGTGGGGGTCCCGATCATTGCAGCATCAGCTGTCGCTATCTTTTAAATGCCGCGATCGCTATAGATCGCGGCATCTAGAAGATAGGAACGAGTTAACGTCATGTCACATGTCAGAGCTGTCACTCTGCACCGGAACCACATCGCTTGCAGGACCCTGGGGGTCCTGAGCCCTGCGGGACCACTGATCATTTATAAACGTTGGCACTGCACAGAGCCCAGGCAGTGGCGAAGTTTATACAGTGGGCGGTCGGAAACCAGTTAACCTTTTAGGTGCTTAACAGAAATTAAAGCAATGTGTAAGAAAAAATTATTTTAATTTTTTCCACATAAATATTGTTTTAACCCTAAATTTTGCATTTTCACAAGAGTAAGAGGAGAAATGGACCTTACAATTTGTTGTGCAGTTTGTCCCGTATGTGGTGAAAAACTGTTTGGGTGCATGGCAGGCACGGAAGGGAAGAAGCGCCATTCGACTTTAATAGCGCAAAATTGGCTGAAGTAGATAGTGTACGCAATGTTGTGTTTGCAAAGCTCCTGATGTGCATAACCAGTAGAAACTATCGACAAGTGACCACATTTTGTAAACTACGCCCCTCAAGGAATTTATCTAGATGTGTGGTGAGCATCTTGAACCTGCAGGTGCTTCACAGAATTTTATAACAATGAGCCGTGAAAATAAAAAAACAATTTTCCCACAAATGTTTCTTTGGCCCCAATTTTTTGAATTCACAAGGGTAATAAGAAAACAAAACATAGATGCAAACTACTCCTTTAGAGCATGCCAGGGCTTGGAATGGAAGGAGCGTCACTTGAATTTTGGAGCAACATTTTGGTTGGAATAGATTTCAGATGCCATCTCACATTTGAAGAGCCCCTGACATGCCAGAAATCCCCACAAGTAACTCATTTTGGAAATGACAACTCTCGAGGAATTCAGCTAGGGGTGTAGTGAGTATTTCTAACTCTCATGCAATTCACAGTTGTATAACATTGGGCTGAGTAAATGAAAAACGGTACAATTTGTTATGCAATTCTCTTGAGTATACCAATACAACTTTTGAGGTACATTCCAAAGCTTAGAAGGGAAGGAGTGCCATATTAGGGTGCAGATTTTGCTGGAATGGTTTGTCATATGGGCATAGCCTCTGAGGTGCCAGAACAGCAGGAACACCCATAAGTGTCCCTACTTTTCAAACTATACATGAATTAATCTAGGCGTGCAGTGAGCATGTTGACACCACACGTAAAAATAAAAAACATACCACATGTGTCTCACAGAATTTTGGTGGTGGTGAAGAAAGAATAATTACATTTTTATCACTAAAAAGTTGTTTTGTCCCTAAGTTTTACATTTTTATAAAGGCTAATAGGAAAAAATGGACCTCATAGTGGAAAGTTCAGAAGGGAATGAGCTCCATATTATAGTGCAGATGTTCCCTTCACACAATTACAGTAAACCTGAGAGAGAGATCCGGACAGGAAACCCAATGAAATTAATGGACTGCACCTCTCCTCCACATCCGTTTTTCCTGCCCTTGATGTGAACTGTCGTGGTAGCCCCTTCCAAGAAGAGCTAATTTGGGTTGAGATACAAATTCTCTCCAAATCTGCCATTTTTGGTTCAAATTAAATAAAATAAATACAATGCATCGGAGAAAAGAAAATAACACACAGCCAGTGTCTGTGTACATTTCTTGTCTGCTCTCAGATCCTAAGCGAGTATTTTATTACACCCCCAGAAGAAAGGGGATGGTTACGTACATTACCTAACAAAGTATTTTAGTTGGAAATAACAGATTCTTAAATTATGGATTCTCCAGAAGTCCTTAAAAGCTGGCTCTGTCAAGTTAAAGATACTTTTAAAAACAAAGAAGGAAAGCTTTAACACAAAGATACTTCTATATAAGCTACAATGCCCTGTATTATTGCTTTTATGAATAACCCTTATAAAGCTAATATTAAACTACAAAATTATCAAAGATTATATATATATCTATATAGATATATATAGAGAGAGATATATTTATATATATATATATATATATATATATATATATATATATATATATATATATATATATAGATATATATAGATAGAGAGAGATATATATATATATATATATATATATATATATATATATATATATATATATATATATATATATATATATATATATATATATATATATATAGTTTGATTTAATTGTCTAAAATCATAATCAAAGCAAAGTATAATTATTTACCATAACAGAACCTTGCGCTGAACTCCACAGTGAAGAGGAAGAAAAGATCTTACCCAACCCTGTCCCAATCTCCGGAAGAGCAGGCTACATGCCTGTGGCCCGGCCTGCAGGTGTCTGGAAGCGCCATTCACGGGTCCAATGGAGGCTGTGATGCATGTGCAGGCGGCAGAGACGGAGATGCGCAGAATGTCTCGGACGGCCGTGCCGCTCTTTCCCTGCCGCACTCCGTGTCCGCTCTCTGCTCGGTGCAGCATAATGGAGCAGCTGGGAGGTTTGCCTGGTCCGACACGCTCGGAATGGGCGTGCCAAAGGGGCGTGCAGCAAGAAAATGGTGGCGCCCAACACGAGCATCGCCAACCTGGGCGCGTGAGAATATATCGCGTCCTGTTTGGTTCTCGCGGGGGGGGGGCAATTACCTGTGAGACCGGAGGAGTCAGACCTGGAAGACAGCATGGTGGATACCCTATTAAAAAGGGGAACAGTCCACAGAGGCCGCTTATGCTCCAGCTCAACCTTGCCTCCCTGGCTACCGTGGAGGACCAGAGCAAGAAGCAGTAGCAACCACAACCAACTTGCACAATAAAGAGAGCAGCCTGTCAAGTGGCAGGAGCAGCAGCTGTCCCAGCCAGTCGTCCTAGAAGATCTTGGCTGGATGGTGAACTCTCTCATGTCAAGGCTAAGACCAGTGAGGATATAGTCTTTCCTAGGCCTGGTTCTAAACTCCAGACTTGTCTTTTACCCGAGGACAAAATAGTAAACCTTGCCTCAACAGCGATAGATCTTCCAAGAATGATCCTAAGAAAGGCAATGTTCCTGTTAGGATCCCTGACATCCTGCCTCCCAGCCAGGAGAAGGGCCCAACTCCACATGAGACCGCTTCACTGGGAAATTCTGTCTGCACAGAGATTGCTAAAAGGACATTTAGACGTGAAAGTGGAACTTTCTTTAGGGTTCAGAAACTCCCTCTCTTGTAGACAGAGAAAACTGAAAATTAGGGGTCCAATGGGCAAGGCCGATAAACGACATACTCATAACCGTTGCGAGCAACTTGATTTGGGGGGCACACATGAGGAATCATACAATTCAGGTGGCCTGGTCAGTTCTCAAGAGAAATCTCATCAAGCCTGAAAGAACTGTGGGCTATGGAAAGAGCTCATAAAGTCTTTCTTCCCTTGTTGGTTGCCACATCTGTGTCATGTCAGACAACCGGACTATTGTGGCATATATCAACCACCAAGGGGGAACAAGGTCCCACTCCCTAATGATGGCAGCAAGCAAACTCCTTCGTCTGGCAGAGCTACACCTTTTGTCCCTAACAGCTTTGCACATAAAGGGGTACAGAATAATAAGGCAGACTTTCTGAGCCGCAACAGCTTGAAACAAAGAAAATGGTCTCTGAACTCCCAGGTGTTCAAGCAGATAATTCTCACATGGGGGTTGCCAGAAATAGATTTTTTTGCCAACAAACAGAACACAAATGTAAAAATGTTCTGTTCGCTAAATCCAAGGGAAAATCTCTATGCAGTAGACGCCTTTCAGGTCCCCTGGAACTTAAGGATTGCTTATCCCTTTCCTCCAAGAGTGATGAGTCCAGCAGTCGTGAAAAAGATCAGGGAGGATCAGGCGAGATTAATTCTGTTTGCCCCTTTCTGGCAAACTCAGGGTCCAGTATTCCACACTCAAGTAAAGGGCTACCATCTAGCAGCGTGGAATTTGAAACTGCAATTCTGAGCCGGAAAGGTTTTTCGTCAGGTTTATTCTCCACCTTGTTAAAAAGTAGGAAGTCGATAATAACAAGGATTTACGGCAGGACGTGGAAAAAAATTCTACAATTTTTAGGGCTGCCTTTAGAGGAAAAGGCTCCAGTGGGTCCTATTCTAGAATTCCTGCAGTCAGGGTTTAAGCTAGGATTAGCGACTAGTACCCTCAAGTTTCAGGTATCAGCCTTAGGTGGGTTGTACATCTGTAATCTCATGACCAATAAGTGGGTGTCATGATTCATAAAATCCTGTGGTAGGGCCAGTCACAATCCCAAGGGTTCCCCCATGGGATCTAAATCTGGTACTTGAGGCATTAATCAAAGACCTTTTCGAACCCGTACAAGAGTTGTCTGCTAAGTTCATTACCCTTAAAACTACTATATTGGTAGCACTGACATCAGACTTCAGGGTGAGCGATATACAGGACCTGTCCATATTTTTTCCTTATACACAAATATATCAGAATAGGGTTATAATGAAACCTGATTTGGCCTACCTTCCTAAAGTTCTTACCTGCCTAAAAGTTCCATAGGCGCTAAGAAATTATCCTGCCCTCCTTTTGTAACAACCCTAGGAATCCAGGGGAGGAAAGATTCCATAGGTTAGAAGAACACTGTTAGAGTATATGTCTATGACCAGTCAGTGGAGGAAAGCCCAGTCCCTGTTTGTAGCCTTTCGGGGTAGCAGAAAGGAATACGGGGTATCCAAAAGTTCCATTGCTAGGTGGATCAGGAAGGCCATTAGTTTGTCCTACTTTGCTAGTGGTGCTCCGGTTCTTAAGGGCATCAAGGCTTACTCCACCAGAGCAGTGGTGACCTCCTAGGCACAGAAAGCAGAGATATAAATTGATCAAATTTGTACATGGTCCTCACCCTCTACTTTCTTTAAGCACTACAGACTGGATCTGTCCACTGCTGACTTAACCTTTGGTAGAAGGGTGCTGCAAGCGGTGGTCTTTCCCTAATGTTTTTCAATTCTCCAGAAATCTCTCAGGTGTACTGTCACAGGTGAAGGGAAAACATCAACGTTACTTACCAGTAGCCAGTTTTTCCAGAACCCATGACAGCACCCGTATTACCCCATCCTTTTCTCAACATATGGGTGTGCACTATAGATTGGGTGATGCTTGTGATGTGGTGTTGGTTATGTGTGTAACTTTTTACGGAGGTCCTCTCATGCTCTGTAACCCAACTGATGCTGGGGAGAGGTGCCGCCCTCTTATTTCAGTAATTTCCTGTCCTTGGTGGGCAGATCCCTCTTTCAGGTGTGCTGTCATGGTTTCTGGAAGAATCTGCTACTGGTAAGTAACGTTGGTATTTTGCTGTTAGGGTTTGCAATTGCCATGTCACATTGGCAGAGCACCTGAGGTGCGAGAAAAGAAGAACATACCTCCCCATAATGATCTAATTTTACAAACCACAAATCTCAATGAATTAATCTTAAGGATGCAATAATCATATTGATGCCACAGGTGTGTCACAGAATTTTATACAATTGGCGGTAAAAAAAATATAATTCAATTTTTACCACAAAAATTTAGTTTAAACCCCAGATTTTTCATTTTCAGATGTGGAAATGGCACCAAATTTGTCATACAACTTCTGCTGAATGTGGCAATACCTCATATGAGGCTGTACAGTACTGATCAGCCACACAGCGAGACTTTGGAGGGAAGGAACACTATTTGACTGTTGGAGAACAAATTTTCGTACAATAGATTGCGGACTAAATATACGGAGCCCCTAAGTGCCAGAAAAGCAGAATTCCCCCTCAAGTGACCTCATTTTAGAAATTGCACCCCTCTGGGAATTTATTTACAGGCATGACAATTTTGACTCCCATGGGTGTTTTCCAGAAACAAGCAGCAATGGATGTTACTGAGTGAAAGTTGCAAATCTGCAATTATAGTGCTCGGAGTCTCATACATGGCTAAGGCACCTTTCACCCTTAGATAGCCCTTGACAAAACTTGCTATGGAGCGCAGGGTCATTTCACTTAGTGTCTGTGGATCACCTCTGAAACTCAGCAATACTCCTCTGCTGTCCAGTTTCCCTGCTCAAGCTTGACATAGCATGGCCTCAGCGCCAGGAAAAATGACCCAGCGCCAGAAAAAAATCCTCCACCTTCCGGAGAGACTGAGAGTCCAATGGTAGAGAACATGCCCATGCTTTGGGGCAGGGGTCCTCAAACTACGGCCCGCGGGCCACATGCGGCCCGCGGAGGAATTTCATCCGGCCCGCCGGGCTATGGGCGGAGGAGAGGAGAGCGGTGCCATTGCCCGCCCTTCCCCCCGCTTGCTCAGGGCCCCGGCAGGCGGATACTTACCTCTCCCCGTGCCTCTGCAGATCCGCTGTCTTCTGTGCTCTGCGCTTCCTGTGACTTCTCAGGTCAGAGGGCACGGTGACGTCTTTACACCGCGCCCTCCTGAGTGCTGTCACAGGCAGCGCAGAGAGGGACAACGCCGCCGCAACGCTGGAGTCCAGACCAGAGCAGCGGCAGCAAGTGAGAAGTGAGGTGAGTATTGGATTTTTTTTTTTTCTTAATGTATGGAGGCATGGGGCATTATATGGAGGGTGACATCCTGCAAGGGGTATAATATGGGGGGGTGACATCCTGCATGGGGCATGATATGGGGGGAAAGGGACATCCTGCATGGGGCATAATATGGGGAGGTGACATGCTGCATGGGGCATAATATGGGGGGGTGACATGCTGCATGGGGCATAATATGGGGGGGGTGACATGCTGCATGGGGCATAATATGGGGGGGTGACATGCTGCATGAGGCATAATATGGGGGGGGGGTGACATGCTGCATGGGGCATTATATGGGGGGTGACATGCTGCATGGGGCATTATATGGGGGGGTGACATGCTGCATTATATGGGGGGGTGACATGCTGCATGGGGCATTATAAAGACAGGGGAGTGATATCCTGCATGGGGCATTATATGGGGGGGTGACATCCTGCATGGGGCATGATATGGGGGGTGACATCCTGCATGTGGCATTATATGGGGGGGAAAGGGACATCCTGCATGGGGCATTATAAAGACAGGGGAGTGATATCTTGCATGGGGCATTATATGGTGTGAGAAAGGGACATCCTGCATGGGGCATTATATGGGGGGTGGCATCCAGCATGGGGCATTATAAGGGGGGGAACAGCCTGCATGGGGCATTATAAGGGGGGGAACAGCCTGCATATGACATTATAAGGGGGAAACAACCTGCCTTTTGGGAACATGTACCTGCCTATTGGGGACCTTTGCCTATTGGGGACCTTTGCTGCCTATTGGGGATATTTACCTGCCTATTGGGGATATTTACCTGCCTATTGGGGACCTATGCTGCCTATTGGGTACAGTTACCTACCTATTGAAATACCGGTTGATTTAACTTTATTTGTTCTTCATTTTAAATATTGTATTTGTTCCTGTATTGTTTTTTTTACTTCAGAATAAGATATGTGCAGTGTGCATAGGAATTTGTTCATAGTTTTTTTAAAAAACTATATTCCGGCCCTCCAATGGTCTGAGGGACCGTGAACTGGCCCCCTGTTTAAAAAGTTTGAGGACCCCTGCTTTGGGGTCATCCTGACGGAGCGAGATTATCCCCACCGGTTGCTCCTCGGTTTCTGAGGAGTGAGGACATAACTTAAAGTAAAAGCTTACAGGCCTCCCTGAAAACAACAAACTTGTCATGCTCCCCTGAGAACCTGTCAGGCAGAGTGATCCTTGGCTCCATTAGGGGTTGCCTGGGAGTCACGGTCCCCAAACCTGATGGGTTAGGGTGCTGCAAAACTGCAGTGTGTAGATCTGCTACGTCCAGTCTGAGATGCTGCAGTTGCCTTGTCAAAGCAGTAATAGGATCCATGATGTATCGGAAAAAACTTTTGGCCAGAGATAATTGAATGACTCTCGTCAGGTATCCCCAGGCCAGAGGCTTCGAATCTGTCCCTAGCGCTAAGGGGTGCCCTATCTATCCCTGTTCTCTGGATTAATTCAAATGGTGAAAATGTCAGGGCCACATACCTTTCTGAGCTCCTGAATCTGTTCTGTCTGTTCCCTCCCCCCACCATGGGAAGAGGTGAGTAGTGTATGGCAATACACCAGCCAGACTAAAAAGGTAACACACACAGGGATAAAGGAAAATACCAATCGTACAAATATGCTCTCGCAAGCAACAGATGAAAATGCCAATAGTAAAAGAAGGGAAAAACCAAAGTAGGAGAAGGAGAGGATTTGCACACAACCAAAACCAAGCAATAGTCTTTAGCTATATCCACCAATCTTCTCAGACAAACACTTAAACTATATAGCAAAGAAGCTAACTCTGGCAACGCCTGCTTGTCAGAGTCCAGTGTATATATAGGAGAGGGGAGTGGTTAATGCCTAACAGCTGAAAGCATCACCCAGGAAAGCTTCCAGGAGCTCTCAACCGAACATATTAACCCCTGCACTACTGGAATAAACCTGCACCATTTTAGTGAAGTGCTTCTAATCAGTGCATGACTAGGAGAAATCAGATGGCATGGTCTTATGGCTCCTCTCTGTTGCAGTAAACCTGTGACAGAGCACCCCACCACCTTCTACGAGGAACTTACAGATACTTAGGGCCATATTTATCGGGGTGTGCCACATGAAAAGACCGGATCAACCTGACTGCATGGACGTCAGATGTTACCAGATACTGAAGCGAACGACGAATCAAGCAAGAATCAACGATCTTGGCAATCTGAAATTCCAAATTTTTATCAACAGTGAGCGGAGATGGCAGTAGTGGTGATGCTCCAGAGGACATAATGTACTTTTTGAGTAGAGACTGATGAAATACATTATAAATCTTAAAGGTGGGCGGCAAAGAAAGGCGGAATGCTACAGGATTGACAACAGACACAGTCTTATAAGGACTGATGAACTTGAGACCCAGTTTCCAAGAGGGAACCTTCAACTTAATGTTCCTTGAGGACAACCACACCAAATCACCAACACACAGGTGCGAACCCACTAAACATCTCCGATCAGCCACACTTATATTTAAATCCCATCTTCAAGTTATTAAGAACCCCTTGCCACACAGACGAAGTAGATGATGAAAATTGTTCCTCTTCAGGTATTCCTGAAGACCGATCTCTATTAAAAGAGCTGAACTGAGGATGAAACCCATATGCCCAGAATAACAGGGATTTACCAGTAGACTCGTGACAATAGTTATTCACCGCAAATTCAGCTAGAGGTAAGTAAGTAACCCAATCCTCCACCCCTGGAAAACAACAAGATAGCGCATCCTCCTTAATGTTCTTGTTCCCCTGCCTGTATGTAACAAACAAGTTAAATCTGGTGAAGCACAATGCCCATTTTGCCTGCCTAGCGTTCGACATTTCGCAGATTATAGATATGCACGATTCTTATGATACGTGATTACAATGACCGGATGAACTGCCCCCTCCAGAAAATGATGCCACTCTTCAAAGGCCCATTTGATTGCCAAGACTTCCCTTTTACTAAAGTCATAGTTTCTCTCAGCGAATGACTGTTTTTTAGAAAAATATGCACACGGACGCAATTTACCAGGAGATGGATGCATACTGCAACAATACATTCCCCATTTCAGATGCATCAACTTATACAATAAATGGCTAAGTGATTTCAGGCTGTATGAGAATCTGCGCAGACGCAAAACACTCCTTCAAGATATCTATTTGGAAAAATCTGTCCCTTTCTTAGTCATATCCGTGAGAGGTTTGACCACTACTGAAAAGTTCTTGATGAACTTACAGTAGGAGTTAGCGGAACTCAAAAAACCTTTGTAATGCTTTTAAGTCCTCATGACAATCTCTATCCAGTACCAACCAAACTTTCGCTGGAAAAGGGATCTCCTAAACTGAGAACATATATTTCTCTGTTTTGACAAATAATTTATTGTCTGAGTATCTGTTAGACCTGCCTAACATGTACCTGATGTGTCTCAAGGTCAGGCGAATAAATTAATATGTCATCAAGATAGATCACAACAAATTTACCTGCCGGGTGACTAAAAATGTCATTTACAAAGTACTGAAAGATGGTGAGAGCATTAGTCAACCCAAATGGCATCACAATGTTCTCATAGTATCCCTCAGGTGTATTGAAGATCATTTACCACTCATCCCCCTCTTGATACAAATGAGATTATATGCTCCCTGAGATGCAGTTTAGAAAGCCACTTTGCAACAACGATCTGGTTAAAGAGGTCCGGGAAGAAATGGAGAATATCTGGATCCCAGACCGTGATCTGATTGAGTTCTCAGAAATCTAGGCAGGGGCGTAACCATCCTTTATTTTTTTTTTATTTTTATTTTTTTAAGGAAGAAAAATTCTGCTGCAACGGGGAATGAGGATTCTTGGATATGACCTTTTGCCAGACTTTACATGATATTATTTCATGGCCTGCCTCTCGGGACCAGAGATAGTATATAGTATGCTCTTTGTCAGCTAGGCCCCAGGAATAAGATTGACAATGGGGAGGAAGCACATCCCCAAAGTCAGACAGGTATTGAGGCACAGATTTGGTACCCACCCTGGCTAGCCAGGTGCCCAAGCTGTGTCCTTGACAATGCTCGCTTCACTTTAGCACCTCTTAGAGTCTGCCAATCCACCACAGGGTTGTGCAGCGTAAGTCAAAGTAGTCCAAGAACCAGAGGAGAGGGCACACCCTCTAGCATATAACAGCCAATACATTCTGAGTTCCATGGCCCTACCAGTAGATGTATCCCTCGAACAACTTGAGTAAAACACCCATGGCTCAAGGGCAGATTCAATGGCGATTATGGGTATATGTCTAGGTAGAGTATGTGGTTTGAGGACCTTGGATGTACCTAGCATCAATCAAATTAAACCCCGCCCCACTGTCAAAGTCTTAGCTGCTTTATTTTTTCCTACCTTATTTTTGCTCAGCCGGTAAAAAACTAAATATGACCTACCCATGGAGGAGATATGTACACCCAGGTTGCTAACGTGCCCGCAATCCGGGCTCCTTAGTTTTCCAGCAGCTGTTTACTATGAGGTATGGAAGGACAAGCACCCACAAAATGACCCTTTCCACCACAGTAAAAACTCCCTTTTCGCCAAACTAAAGTTTGACCAACAGAAGAGTCAGCCAACCCACCCAGCTGCATGGGTTCCTCAGATGACTCAGACACAGGTTCCCTTGACCCCAGACACCCTGCAAATGGCAGCGTCTCTTTATGTCTCTGGCGAAGACAGCGATCCACCCGGATAGCCAGAGACATGGCTGCCTCAAGAGAAATCGGAGTCTCATACAAGGCAAAGGCATGTTTCACCTTTACAGATAGCCCTTGACAAAATGCTGTGGAGCACGACGTCATTCCACTTATTGTCTGTGGACCACCTCCGAAACTTTGAACAATACTCCTCCTCTGTCCGCTCTCCCTGCTGAACCTGACTTAGAGTGTCTCCCTGGTTGAGCCCACAGTCAAGGTTGTTGTATATATGACCCAGCCCCAGAAAAAATTGCCAGAGCGACTAAGTCAGATGGGAGAGAAAATGCCCAAACTTGGGGGTCACCCTAAAGGAGCGAGGTTATTATACCCAACTGTTGCTGCTCGGTTCCTAAGGAGTGAGGACATAACTAAGGCTGTGTGCCCACGTAGCATTTTTCAAGCGTTTTTGATGCGGAATTTCCGCAGCGTAAACGCTTGAAAAACGCTTGGTAACACGCACCCCATGGTCCCCAATGGGATTCCGCAAGTTCTATGCACATGCTGCGGATTTTTCCGCAGCGTTTATGCTGCGTTCAAAAATCCGCAGCATGTCATTTAATTTTGCGTTTCCGCAAGCAGAATTGCCTTTGTTCAATGCATAAAAAACGCAAGGCAATTCCGCATGTGGAAAACGCGTGATAAACGCGCGATAAACGCAAAATTAAATGACATGCTGCGGATTTTTGAACGCAGCATAAACGCTGCGGAAAAATCCGCAGCATGTGCATAGAACTTGCGGAATCCCATTGGGGACCATGGGGTGCGTGTTACCAAGCGTTTTTCAAGCGTTTACGCTGCGGAAATTCCGCATCAAAAACGCTTGAAAAATGCTACGTGGGCACACAGCCTTAGTCTGTCTTCCTTTCCCCACTCCCCCTGCTGCTGCATGCTTGTCCTAAATTATGGAATAAAGGACTGAATTTGTTAAAGGAATGTTGAGTGCTGCATTTCTTTTATTTAATATGCATTACCGTTGGACTCTTATAAAAAGCTGAGCACCTGCATTAAACCTTATTGACTGCCTAAGTTCATATAAAAGTTGATATTCTTCCCAGTGAAAAGGTTGTTGCTAATATTTTCTGATTAGTAACTTAAAGTAAAGCTTACAGGCCTTCTTGAAAACAACAAACTTGTTACTCCCCCCAGAGAACCTGTCAGACAAAGCGATCTTGGGCTCCACTAGGGATTGCCTGGGAGTCATGGTTCCCAAACCTCTAATGGGTTAGGGTGCTGCCAAACTGCAGTGTGTAGATCTACCACCTCCAGGCTGAGTTGCTGCAGTTAACTTGTTAAAGCAGTAATAAGATCCATGATGGATTGGGAAAAACTTTCGGCCAGAGCTAATGTCACGACTCTGTTGTCAGGTATCCTGGGGCTGGGGGCTGCTACCCTGTCCTAGCGCTAGGGGGCGCCCTATCCTTGTTCCCTGGATTACTTATAATGGTGAAGACATCGGGGCCACGTACCTGGCTGAGCTCCTGAATGGGCAAATCAACAGCAGGTCAAAAATTGGTTTCCTTTTTTTATGCCATTCCACATGTGCTATAAGTGCTGAGACAGATTTATTCTTCGGGTCACTATGATTACAGTAATACCATATTAATATTGTTTTTTTATGTTTGTCTGCAATCACAAAAAAAAATAATTTTGGGGGTTATCACCATATTGTGAACGCTTTTGTTTTTTTAATTTTTCTACTGACAGTTATGTGAGGGCTTGTTTTTTGTGTGATGAGTTGGCGTTGTTTTTGGTATAATTTTTGGGCACATAATATTTTTGGATCGCTTTCTCTTCCGCTCAGGGGTGGGCTGGGCAGGGTGGCATTCCCCCCCACCCCGGGCCAGTCCCACAGGGGCTGTTTAGGGCCGCCCGCTTCTTTAGTTGCCGTCCACCTTCACTGTATCTTTTTAAACATCACGATACAGCAGACATGCCCACACAGCATACTGTGCGAGGCCTTGTCTTCTGATGTCACTTGTGGGCCAAAACAGGAGAGTAGACACCATCTGATTCGTGCCTGCCTTATACAGCCACACAGCAGGAAATTAGCACTGTAGCGCCCAGAATTGTGACATTTATTTAAACCCCGCACCCACCAGCAAGAAAAGCGCAACAACAAGCTTCATAGTCAGGCTGACATATCTTCACTGAATGCCAGCTTTTGTCCCGACTCCTATGCAGTCAGTTCGTCTGGACTGCTAGAACACCATGGGAGAAGAGGCAGAGCGTTAAGTTTAGCTAAAATGAGTGCAGGTTAGTCTACATGCACCCAAAACAAGTAATGGCAGACAGTGATTTACTGTCTGTGATTTGTGAGGTCCCTGCTCTCCAGGGATAAGAAATCTGATCCATCATTGACCAGTGAGCGCAACACTTGCCTGCAGTGAATCTGTTTGTAACTTCTCATGCAGAGCTGACTGCACTGAATTCTGCCATGTTTATTTTTCATCTGATTCCACCTCCACGTGCTCTACAACTAGTTTTGGGAGTTGAGGCTTATTTTACATATTGTGTGTGTCCCTACATTAAGCTAAAAGCAAAACCACGATAATTAGAATTAAAATTCCCCCAAGATTCAAGAAAAAAATAAGGCCTATTTTACATATTGTGTGTGCGCTGTGTCAATCAAAGGCTGAATCTCTGAATCACAGTACATGCTGAGACTTTTGGTTTCCATCTGATGGAAACCCCATGTCATAATTTACTTTAAAGCATTTTTTTTTTCCTTTTCTAACACCAGGAAAGTTTATGAAAAAATCATTGAAAAGTTTTTCCACCACCTAGACAACCCTTTCCTTAAGGGAACTTGTCATGTAATATTATGCTATAAACCTACAAATATAGGGGTAATCTGCAGGTTAATAGTGTTCTGACACTGTGCAGCCGCCGCACTGAGAGCCCGGCTGCTTGGAGGAAATGAACTGCATTCCTCTCGGCAGTGTTCAGCTCCCAATCACCTGGGTGACACAGGATCAGTCACCACTCTTGTATAGAGAGCAGCGGCTATAACTGCTCCCCTCCCAGCACTATCTGCCAGCATGCATCCTAAATTTCACCAATCCTGATATGCGTGGCCTCCTCTTCCCCCAATCCTGGTATGCGTGGCCTCCTCATCCCCAATCCTGGTATGCGTGGCACCCCTCATCCCCAATCCTGGTATGTATGGCACCCTCAGACCCAATCCTGGTATGTATGGCACCCTCATCTCCCATCCTGGTATGCGTGGCCTCCTCATCCCCAAGCGCGTGCCCCGCTCCTCCACCACTGCAAACCAATCCCCACATCCCCCCACTATCCATCAACGGAATTTCTATATACTTGAGTATGTACCCGAATATAAGCCACAGGGGGCTTTTTCTGCACAAAAAATGTGCTGAAAAACTCAGCTACTCGAGTATATGTGGTACTCCCCTTTTGTATTGGCACCATTCTAGCAATGTTAGTTCTGGGTATATTGGGTCTCATTTGACGTTTTTATAGCATGTAAGCCCTCCGGCCAATCAGGCTTGGGGCGCAAGTCTGCAATCACTCTTTGTGACTGCAGACTTGTCAATCCTCAGTGTGCAGGAGCAGTGGGTTCATGACCGCAAGTATGTGATTAGCATATATGAGGTCACATGCCAACTAGCCATGCGCTTCCTCACTCAGTGAATTTAGGACGGACTAGTCGGAATGTGGCCAAAAGTATGCAAATTGCATACTTGTGATCACATGTCTAACAGCTCACGATACCGGAGAATTCTGACAGGACACTAGCTGAAACTAGTTGGTCTGTTTCTTCTATGTCTATTGGATCTCATTTGGTGACCTGCTGCTACAGTTTTTAATGTGATCAATACATTTCACTTTTTATATTTTTGGCTACCACTGGAGGATTTTCTTGTTTTTTTGCTATTTGTCTCCACATCCGAGACAGGGATAGCTCCGTGCGCTGCCTAACAGATGAAGGCTGCTAATCAACCTTTGGTGAGTTGACTATTCCTTTACCCCGTATTCCCCTCTGTTCTTTTTGTATTGGGCTCTAGTCACAGTCTTGCTCCCATTATATTTGTCCCTATATGTGTATACATGGACTCTACACATAACAGTTTTACTGATATGAATAATGAAGCTTATCGTTTGGATATATTTACTTCTATTTGTAACAAATCTGGTCTCTACTGTTGTCACAGAGGAGACTCCAGGAGATGGCAATATTGCTGAGTTGATGAAACTGCAAAGGAAAACAAGTAAAGAAATTAAACTGTGGTTGGACTTAACATCATTAAAATTTTACATCTCCAGAAATATGATTACGGATTATGAAAAGTGCCACTTTTTTATACACTGATGCCTTTCTTAATGATTTGAATACCATCTTGTCCTCTTGCTCCATAAAACTAATGGAACTGATTGTTAAACATGAGGAGCAACAAATCACCATCATAAAGGACAACATTTTCAAAATCCAGTCTTCCTTGAATCCTTTTATGCATACTGAGGAATTTACCATTTTTCATGAGAAAATGCTCAAAAATTGCATGACTTGGAAAATGCTATTTCCAAAACTAAGAAAACTAAATTTGAGAGGAACATCAAAGATTGAGACCAATGTAGTTTATACTTGGAACAATAATAAACTACACCCTCCATTCTGAAAAATATACGGCAGGATGGATATTATAATAACAGAGAGGGACGGAAAGTCAGTTTTACTCCCCTAGACTCATCGGCTGCATGGTCTAATTCCTATTTTTCTTCTGAGGATTTATCAGATGATTCTTCTACCTGTAATAAAGGACAATTTAATAAACAAAAAAATATTTTAACCCCTTAAGGACCGAGCCACTATGTAGGTTAATGACCAGGCCTTATTTTTTGTCTGACCACTGTCACTTTATGAGATAATAACTAGTGATGAGCGAGTACCGTAATATTCGTAATCATTATACTTGTAACGAGTACTTTGTAATAATCGCGTATTCGTTCCGAATAGCGAGTACAATGTAAGTCAATGGGAAATGCGAATAATTTTCTGCTGGACCCAACAAAGGGATCTGGGGGCCTGAGGAAAAGGCTGAAATGGATGGAAAAGTGATGAAACAGAATGGTAAGAGCCTGGAGAATATGCCTGCTTGCATTTCTGACTCGTATATGGTTTCTGGGAATAAGTTTGTCACAGTATTACGCCACTTTTACAGATACACAAGAACAACTACCAAACCTAACCTAAATTGCATTTGACAGGCCAAAAAGGATAAACAGTTTTTCTTGCATAATCACTTGTATAAAAGAAGCAAGACAAAAATATATCTCATACCCTACCATAATTATATATAAATGTAAAGCAAAATTGCATAATAAATATAGGGTACTTAGTGAACTATTTTTGATCAAAAAAAGTATACAAGCCGTCCCACCAGCGGCAAGGTGACCCTAAATTGGGACGGTACCTATACTGCCTATATTAAAAACCTTACTGTATATCAAAGTTGAAGTAATGCATATAAAAGGGTAGACAAATAGGACCGGGTCCCAACTCCAGACCACCTAGGCCCGTGGTAAGCTACATATATACCAATCAGCTCAACAAAGGGCATGCCACACCCTTAAATTGCACAGAATGCAAACAAGTCAAAAAAACAGACAATGTGAACTGAGGTCTAAGATGGCAGACATACAAGAAACAGAGGCATGTTCACACTAGCAAAAAAGAAGCAAGACAAAAATATATCTCATACCCTACCATAATTATATATAAATGTAAAGCAAAATTGCATAATAAATATAGGGTACTTAGTGAACTATTTTTGATCAAAAAAAGTATACAAGCCGTCCCACCAGCGGCAAGGTGACCCTAAATTGGGACGGTACCTATACTGCCTATATTAAAAACCTTACTGTATATCAAAGTTGAAGTAATGCATATAAAAGGGTAGACAAATAGGACCGGGTCCCAACTCCAGACCACCTAGGCCCGTGGTAAGCTACATATATACCAATCAGCTCAACAAAGGGCATGCCACACCCTTAAATTGCACAGAATGCAAACAAGTCAAAAAAACAGACAATGTGAACTGAGGTCTAAGATGGCAGACATACAAGAAACAGAGGCATGTTCACACTAGCAAAAAAGAAGCAAGACAAAAATATATCTCATACCCTACCATAATTATATATAAATGTAAAGCAAAATTGCATAATAAATATAGGGTACTTAGTGAACTATTTTTGATCAAAAAAAGTATACAAGCCGTCCCACCAGCGGCAAGGTGACCCTAAATTGGGACGGTACCTATACTGCCTATATTAAAAACCTTACTGTATATCAAAGTTGAAGTAATGCATATAAAAGGGTAGACAAATAGGACCGGGTCCCAACTCCAGACCACCTAGGCCCGTGGTAAGCTACATATATACCAATCAGCTCAACAAAGGGCATGCCACACCCTTAAAAAAGTATACAAGCCGTCCCACCAGCGGCAAGGTGACCCAATTTAGGGTCACCTTGCCGCTGGTGGGACGGCTTGTATACTTTTTTTGATCAAAAATAGTTCACTAAGTACCCTATATTTATTATGCAATTTTGCTTTACATTTATATATAATTATGGTAGGGTATGAGATATATTTTTGTCTTGCTTCTTTTTTGCTAGTGTGAACATGCCTCTGTTTCTTGTATGTCTGCCATCTTAGACCTCAGTTCACATTGTCTGTTTTTTTGACTTGTTTGCATTCTGTGCAATTTAAGGGTGTGGCATGCCCTTTGTTGAGCTGATTGGTATATATGTAGCTTACCACGGGCCTAGGTGGTCTGGAGTTGGGACCCGGTCCTATTTGTCTACCCTTTTATATGCATTACTTCAACTTTGATATACAGTAAGGTTTTTAATATAGGCAGTATAGGTACCGTCCCAATTTAGGGTCACCTTGCCGCTGGTGGGACGGCTTGTATACTTTTTTTGATCAAAAATAGTTCACTAAGTACCCTATATTTATTATGCAATTTTGCTTTACATTTATATATAATTATGGTAGGGTATGAGATATATTTTTGTCTTGCTTCTTTTTTGCTAGTGTGAACATGCCTCTGTTTCTTGTATGTCTGCCATCTTAGACCTCAGTTCACATTGTCTGTTATAATCACTTGTATATAGGGCTAAATAAACCAGAGAAACCAAAAAAATATCCCTTTTAGCGTTTGTTCACACATACTGTTGTGGCTTTTTTTTGCCTTTTACAATTGGGAGGGGCCTGACTTATACATTTTTCAGGTCCCTCTGCCATACATCATTTTTAGTTCGCTATTCCCCAGCACTTTACAAGCACAGCTAGAAAGCACCAGTAGGTATGTTGATCTTTGACCTGAGAAGCCTCAGGTGGCTCTGTAACGTGCGTTTTGGAGTGACAGCTGTTACTTAGACATTTGGGCGGTCCCTCCATCATTCACACTCATATAGTGGAATACATATTCCATAGTAGTTTACAATGTGCCCATTGTAGCATTGGGCTTGACCCCCCCTCCTCCTCCTCTTCCTCCTCCTCCACCACCATGTGATACTGCGGCCCTAAATTCAAATGTTCAGAGGACCTGCAGTAGGCATAAAAGCTGAGTTTTGTGAGAGCCCTCGTGTGGCCCTGTAACATACATTTTGAAGTGCCCTCCTTTATAAATTTTGGAGGTGCCTCTTGTGTACATTTGAGTGTGTCCTCACTTATTCATATTGTAAGGCCCTCACTCTATTATTTAACTCATTTAAGGGCAGAGACTACAGAGAAAAAGACCAAGAGACATGGAAGGTAGAAGGTAGCAGTGAGTGCGGCCTGCGATCCTTAGGTTTGGCTTAACTCTGTGAACCTGAAAAATAAAGCTGCACTAGTCAACTGGATGACGAGCTCAAATATATCACTTGTGCAAGTCAATGGACAAAGGATATATGGTGCCCCCCTCCAGGATGGGTTGGAGAAGCTTCTCCAAATTGCTTAGAGATTTTGATTGTAAATATTCCCCAGATTATATAGGAAGAGAAGACTTCTTGATACTGTACTACTTGGTCTAGTGCAGAATGTGCATCGTATTTCCATAAATTACTTCTGGGGACTGTGTCATAGGTGAAGGAAGATTCCATAACAAGAGCTTCCCTTGACAAACATTATCTACGATTGAGTACTGTAGTAGTTGTGGCCCTCAATTCAAGTTTCAGCGGGCCACCATCAGTCAGTCATAAACATTCAGCGTAAATTTCTATTGAATATGTATCACTTATCTCAGTCACAATGTGGCACAACCTGTGACAATGGCCTCCAATGACAAATATTAGTTTGGTAGGACCACTGTACATTCAAGATTTGTCCACTGCACAATGTGCATAGGGTTTGTAAAAAATTAGCCATATGGGCTGAGTCATGGTTGACGAAGGAAGGAAACAGGTTTTTATGAGAAGGGGGTGACGTTAACTGCAGTAGCATGAATCTGCATTTTTGGTGAATTTAGGTTGGCTTGCTGTCATCTGGAGGGATTGCAAACTGTGGAGATATCCAGTCCTTGTTGAATTTAATCAGAGTAAGTTTGTCTGCATTTTCCGTGGAGAGGCGTGTGCGCCTATCAGTGATGATTCCCCAGCGAAACTGAAAACACGCTCTGATACCACACTAGCAGCCGGGCATGCCAGCACCTCCAAGACATATAAGGAGAGGTCGGGCCAAGTGTTCAGCTTAAACACACAATAATTAAAGGTAACTGAAGCATCAGAAAGGATGCACGTATGGTCACTTAAGTACCCCTTGACCATGTTCTGCAACTTATCCCTCCTTCGGATTGTTACAGGCACAGCTAGCCCTTGCTGTTGTGCTGGTTTATTGAAAATTGCCCAACTTGTGCACATTTTCCCCCCACCTCTGTTGGAGGTGGTGTTCGTGTCTCTCCCCGTTATCCCTTGGTGTTGAAAAGAGCCGGTACCTCTGCCACCAGCATTGTCTGAGGGTGATGTTTTCGGCAACTGATCTACAACGGCCCTCTTGAACGATTCCATTGTAAAACTCTTTGGTGACTCCAAAAGGAGAGAAGGAAATTTCTCCTTGTACCGTAGATCGAGAAAGGTGGCCAACCAGTATAGGTTGTTGGATAAAATGTGTATCACGCGAGGGTCTTGCCACAGACACTTACACATGAACTGTGCCATGTGGACCAAGCTGCAAAAAATGAAATGTTTTATGTCCCCAACAGTAGAAACAGTACCCATCTTCTCCTCACGCTGACTCTCCTCCTCCACCTCCTCTTCTTCAGCCCATCCAGGCTGGACAGACATGAAGCTTGGGTTGGGTGTCCCCTCTGTAGCATTAAGAGTCCCCTCAGTAGCACAGAAAAACAAACAAGTCCTCTCCCTCCTCATCCTCCTCATCTTCCTCCTCATCACCCAATGTTGCCTCAGAATATTGGCTGAGCTGGGTAGTATCACCCATTGGGAAATCTGGCTCCATACCAACATGCTGGGCACTCAAAGCTTCCTCTTTGAGATTATGCAATGATTGTGTCAAGAGACATAGTAGTAGGATGGTTATGTTGATAATAGCCTGATCACCGCTCACGAGGTTGGTGCAGTACTCAAAGTTCTAAAGAACTTCACAAATGTCAGCAATCCACACCTACTCGACAGTTATATGTGGTGGCTGACTGTCTGATGGGCATGTTGTAGCTGGTATTCAGCTACTGCCCTCCGCTGTTCACTAATCGTCGCCAACATATGGTAGGTTGAGTTCCACCGCGTGGGCAGGTCGCAAATTAGTCAGTGACTTTGCAAATTGAAGCGCTTTTGCAGCGCTGTAAGAGCAGCAAAAGCAGTAGAGGAATGGCGGAAATGGGCGCTAATACGGCGCACCTTCTCAAGTAGGTACGGCAAGTCACGGTAAGTTTTCAGAAATTTCTGAACTAGGTTCAGCACGTGCACCATGCATGGTACGTGTACCAGCTTGCCAACCTTTAAAGCCGCCACTAGGTTACGCCCATTATCGCAGGCGACCAAACCGAGTTGGAGGTGCAGCGGGGAGAGCCACTGATCAGTCTGTTGTTTTAAAGCTTGCCACAGCTCTGCTGCAGTGTGTGCTTTCTGACCTAAACAGATCAGCTTCAGCGGAGCGTGTTGCCGCTTTGCCAATGCGCTGCTGCACAGATACCAGCTTGGCAGTGATGGGGAGGGTAATTCAGCAGAGGATGAGGAGCAGAAGGAGGGGAGAGAGGAAGTGGAATATGAAGAGGCGGAAACCCTGACAGAATTTGGGCCCTCTATTCTTGGCGTGGGTAGGATATGTGATGTTCCAGTTTGTTCCTTTGTCCCACCCTCCACCAGGTTCACCCAGTGTGCCGTGACAGAAATGTATCGTCCCTCTCCACAACAACTTGTCCAGGTGTCTGTTGTTAGGTGGACCTTCTCGGTTATGGCGTTGATGAGAGCACGGTTCAGATTGTTTAACATGTGCTTGTGTAACGCAGGGACGGCACACCGGGCAAAATAGTGGCATCTGGGAAGACTATATCATGGGGCAGGCACAGCCAAGAGATCTTGGAAAGACTGTGTTCCCACAAGCCTAAATGGCAACATCTCCACAGCTAGCAATTTGGCAATATGCGAGTTGAGTATTTGTGCCTGTGGCTGGGTATTTACGCTTTCTTTCCAAGCTCTCAGGCACGGACAATTGGACGCTTCGCTGGGACAAGGAAGTGGATGTGGTTGATGTTTTTTGTGTGTGAGCAACCTCAGCTTGTGGGCAGGAGGTATGAACTCCTGCTTCCTGAACAGCAGATTCTGAAGGACATAGCCCAGCTGACATGGCATTGGTTTGGCCAGCAGATGCAGATTTGGTACCCTGGTGTTGCACCCACCTACTGGGGTGCTTAGCTGCCATGTTGTTTCACATACTGGTGGTGCTCAGGTTGCCTTTGCCCTGGCCTCTGTTCACCTTGGTATGGCAGATGCAACAGACTACAATGTTTTTCGATGAAGGACTTTCAGAAAAAAAATTACACACAGCAGCTGAACACCCCCTTGCACTGACTTGGCACACAGCCTGGATGCTCTTGGGAACAGTTGACCCAGTTCTCACTCTGGGCAAACC
This sequence comes from Phyllobates terribilis, assembly GCF_046119375.1. Classification (NCBI taxonomy): domain Eukaryota; kingdom Metazoa; phylum Chordata; class Amphibia; order Anura; family Dendrobatidae; genus Phyllobates; species Phyllobates terribilis. Next base: position 274,442,410 of record NW_027362769.1, on the reverse strand, counting down.
ACGACCCCTTGGTGCCTGTGCTGGTGCTACATATCCATCTTCCTCTGTGTTGCTGTCATGGCTATGCATGCCAACAGTCCAGGTTGGATCAGTGGACTCTTCATCGACCACCTCGTCTTCCGTCTCATCCTTCTTCCCAGTTGACATTGTAGGTTGACATGATGGCACCTGTGTCTCATCACCATCAGCCTCCACCTCTGGAGACCGTAAATGACGTCCCTCCAAGTGGCTTTCTTCTGGCCATAGGTCCTCAAATACTTGAGCATCAACACACGCCACCTCTTCTTGTCCCTCTTCAATGCTGCACGGTGATAGGCCAGAGCCAACCAAAGGATACGTACCAAATCTCCTCGGAGTGGCCAAGCTTGGGTTCATATGTCTCCTGTGACTGTTAATGGCGGGAGGAAGGAGAACCAGCTTCAGGATTGGATGGGCCAGCCTTCTGTGTATCGACAGTAGACTATGTGGTCGTGGAAGATTTGTTGCTGCTTGGCATAGAGGCCTTGTCTGCTATCCAAGACAGAATCTGCTCTCGCTCTTCTGGCTTCCACACACGTTTACATTCCAGACCGGGAAATTTTTCCAGGAACATAGTGGATGCATCAAGCTTCTTCTGACCTGACACAGACTGAGTGCCTTCTCGCGCACCACTGATAACACCACGTCCACGTCCCTTAACAGGCTTTTTTGGCATTTTGGATTTTGTGGACAGATTTTCAGATGTTGATGGCACAAGCCAAGCTAGCTGTCACCCCAAAAATAGTGGGGAAAATTGGCTGGTGGGTGCTTTGTAGCAAGCAGTAGGAAATGTTTGGACTACTGCTTTGTGTAGCACATTAAACACCTTTTTAAGTGGACTAATGTGGACAGAAGGCAGGCTGTCACCCCAAACACAGCAGGGAAAATGGGCTGGTGCGTGATTTGTAGCAGGCAGTAGGAAATGTTTGGACTACTACTTTGCATTGGGCACTAACCGCCTTTTTAAGTGGATTAACGTGGACAGCAGAAGCCAGGCTCTGACCACTAAAACAGCGGGGAAAATAGACTGGTGCTTTAAAAAAAAAAAGGCACAAAATGCTACTACTGTGTACTGGGAAAATATCGCTTTGCCTCTGATGAGCTGTTTTAAGATTGACACTGGAAGAACCCTTTAAACCTCTCCCTACCTAATACTCAATTTCTCCCTCCCTGTACTCTCACTTTGTTGTGTGTCTTTAGCTCTGAAAAGAGCTATTTTTTTGGTGGTATTATGGAGCTAGTGAGCAGCTCCTATAAACCCTAACCTAGTATGCACTGCAGGTAGCCCTTAAAAGGGCTTTTGTTTTATCAAGAGGCCTAAACACTCTCCCTAGCAGCTCAGCGATCTCTCCCTATGCTTGTAGAACTCAGGTTCCGGAAGCGATGTGCACAAAATGGCGACGGCAGGGCTTAAATAGACCCTATGACGCTGGGCGGCCAGCCAATCACAGTAATGCCACAACCAAGATGTCTGCGGCATTACTGTGATTGGTTAAGAAGCCCAGCATGTTTAGTGGCTGCAAAGGAGGTGCCAAAACTGCAGGGCGGGTCATCCGAATATAGCGAGGCGAGTACACAAATACTCAAAATATAACAAGTAACCCGAATACCGTACTATTCGTGCGAATAGCGAATCGTAATGAATACACTTGCTCATCACTAGTAATAACTCTGGAACGCTTCAACGAATCCCACTGATTCTTATATTGTTTTTTCATTACATATTGTACTTCATGATGATGGTAAAATTTATTCAATATGACTTGAGTTTATTTTTGAAAAAACGGAAATTTGTCAAAAATTGTTAGCATGGCCTCAGCAGCTTTCCGTAGCTTGGTGACCCCTGGTCACCATGGCAACGATCGGGCCCCACGATTACATCACAGGGGGCGCCGATCTGAAGATAGGGGAAGCTCCCGTCTCTCTGCCTACCTCCTGATCACGCTTCAGGGGGTTAACAGCCTGGGACGGTGTTGACACCACTCCTGGATGTTTAGTGCTGGAGCTCAACCACCAGCAGCGCTGACCTCCGGCACTGATCGAGCATGAGGTGCTGATATTACAGCATCTCATGCGCAATCATGCTGAGATCGGTCAGTCAGATTGACTGACCGATCACAGCGATCTGGGTGCGAGGACCACCGGCATGGGTCACTGTACCTCTTCCCCTGCCGCTCAGCTGCCATAGACAGCTGTCAGCACTTAACTGTCACAGCGTGTTTGCAGTGACAGTTTAACCCCTTAGTGACCGGACCAATTTTTTTAAATCTGACCAGTGTCACTTTATGTAGTAATAACTCTGGAATGTTTCAACATATCCTATTGATTTTAAAAATATTTTTTTGTAACACATGATACTTTATAATAATGGTAAATTTAGGTTGATATGTTTTGCGTTTATTTATAGTCATACCACACAAAACATTAATAAATAACATATTTCCCTCATGTCTGCTTTGCACCATTTGTAAAGTGTTTTTATTTTGTTAGCATTTTAGAAGAATTTACAATTTACAAAACGTATTTTTATAGGGACCAGTTCAGTTTTGGGGGTTCTATATGTTGGAAACTACACAAAAATTATACCATTTTAAAAACTGCACTCCTCACCGTATTTAAAACTGCTTTCAGGTAGTTAATTAACCCTTCTGATTCTTTTCAGGAAGTAATGAAAAGTATCATGACAAGAATAAAAAAGTTAATTTTTACCACCTAAATTTTGATATCCTCTGTACAGGCCGCTACAACTGGCAGACTCTAAGGCTGTTATTTGGCCATTACCTGCCATGGCAAACATCAGAACCACACAATCAAGATCTCAAATTTCCGATGGGGTTAAAGAGGGAGCCCCCACACTCTGTTAACTATTTAGATTCTGTAGTCACTATTGACAGCAGAATGTAAGGGGTTAAATGTGCATGGTAGGTGCCAACATTGATTATCGCTGATGCAACAACTTGTCGGCTGTAGTGTACAGGTGACAGTTACAGGATTGTCACCTGTCGGGGAATGCTGGTCTCTTATATCACAGGTCAGTAAAAAGACGTCTATTGGTCACTAAGTGGTTAAAGCTATGATGGACACTGCACAGCAATGAGCACTAACTAGCACCCGCTCATTCCGTGCAGTGTCCGTCATTCAACATTATTGGGTTAAAGAACATCATGTCTCAAAAAATGACGCAGACGTGCAGGGCGTTAGCACAGAAGAACGCAGATATCCACAACTGTCTTGGAACAGCTATTAACTTGTCCGATATGAAATCTGTCGAGTTTCATTCTTCGACCCAGATCTCTCTGCTATCTGAAGTCTTGGGTTTTTCTCTAACTAAAAAATTTGAATACATTTAAAACTACACTGCTCAAAAAAATAAAGGGAACACTTAAATAACACATCCTAGATCTGAATGAATGAAATATTCTCATTGAATACTTTGTTCTGTACAAAGTTGAATGTGCGGACAACAAAATCATATAAAAATCATCAATGGAAATCAAATTTATTAACCAATGGAGGCCTAGATTTGGAGTCACCCCCAAAATTAAAGTGGAAAAACACACTACAGGCTGATCCAACTTTTGATGTAATGTTCTTAAAAAAAAGTCAAAATGAGGCTCAGTATTGTGTGTGGCCTCCACGTGCCTGTATGACCTCCTTACAATGCCTGGGCATGCTCCTGATGAGGTTGCGGATGGTCTCCTGTGGGATCTCCTCCCAGACCTGGACTATAGCATCCGCCAACTCCCGGACAGTCTGTAGTGCAACGTGACTTTGGTGGATGGAGCGAGACATGATGTCCCAGATGTGCTCAATCGGATTCAGGTCTGGGGAACAGGCGGGCCAGTCCATAGCTTCAATGCCTTCATCTTGCAGGAACTGCTGACACACTCCAGCCACATGAGGTCTGGCATTGTCCTGCATTAGGAGGAACCAGGGCCAACCTCACCAGCATATGGTCTCACAAGGGGTCTGAGGATCGCATCTCGGTACCTAATGGCAGTCAGGCTACCTCTGGCGAGCACATGGAGGGCTGTGCGGCCCTCCAAAGAAATGCCACCCCACACCATTACTGACCCACTGCCAAACGAGTCATTCTGAAGGATGTTGCAGGCAGCATATCGCTCTCCACGGCGTCTCCAGACCCTGTCACATCTGTCACATGTGCTCAGTGTGAACCTGCTTTCATCTGTGAAGAGCACAGGGCGCCAGTGGCGACTTTGCCAATCCTGGTGCTCTGTGGCATTTCTTCGAAGGGCCGCACAGCCCTCCATGTGCTCACCAGAGGCAGCCTGACTGCCATTAGGTACCGAGATGAGATCCTCAGACCCCTTGTGAGACCATATGCTGGTGCGGTTGGCCCTCGGTTCCTCCTAATGCAGGACAATGCCAGACCTCATGTGGCTGGAGTGTGCCAGCAGTTCCTGCAAGATGAAGGCATTAAAGCTATGGACTGGCCTGCCCGTTCCCCAGACCTGAATCCGATTGAGCACATCTGGGACATCATGTCTCACTCCATCCACCAACGTCACGTTGCACCACAGACTGTCCAGGAGTTGGCGGATGCTTTAGTCCAGGTCTGGGAGGAGATCCCACAGGAGACCATCCGCAACATCATCAGGAGCATGCCCAGGAGTTGTAGGGAGATCATACAGGCACATGGAGGCCACACACAATACTGAGCCTCATTTTGACTTGTTTTTAAGGACATTACATCAAAGTTGGATCAGCCTGTAGTCTGTTTTTCCACTTTAATTTTGGGGGTGACACTAAATCCAGGCCTCCATTGGTTAATAAATTTGATTTCCATTGATGATTTTTGTGTGATTTTGTTGTCATCACATTCAACTTTGTACAGAACAAAGTATTCAATGAGAATATTTCATTCATTCAGATCTAGGATGTGTTGTTTGAGTGTTCCCTTTATTTTTTTGAGCAGTGTATATTGGATGTCAACAAATTTTCAAGAAATTTGACCCTGATGTGCCATTTCATGGACAACATGGTTAATGTTGCTGCAAGCCAGGTTATTCCGGTACATAATTCAGATGGACTTTCAGACTTAAAGACTCTTAACCACCCTCAGAGAACTTGAGTCAGATTCTCTTGATAGAAAGGTTTCTCTTAATTGTCTTTTTGCTACCCAAAATAATTTATTCTATCCAGTTCAATCTAGACTGCTGGTTCTGGTTACATTTCAAGAACTTGTGGAGAAAGTACTACACCTTTTGGACTTCAGTATTATTAATACATATGACAATCTATCCTCCCAAGAAAGGATTGTATTCAAGGAATTATCTGACAATACAGACTTATTATTTAGATCTGCTGACAAAAAAGAGGGGGTTGTTTTCGATATAAGGCAGCATTGATCAAAAGAAAATTTGTCCATTCTGAATTCTAGTGATTCATCTATCAAACTTAAGAATCCAACTACGGAATTTCAATCCAAATTGTCATGTCAGAAAACGACGCTCCACAAGCTGTACCAGCACCCACTCCGGGTCCTGCTGCGTTCAATGAGACCCGGCGGCTGTGGAGAGCAGTGACACCAGTAATTACACCGCTCATCATAGTCACCAAGTCCTTAGTATAGTTTAATGGTGTCATATAGTGCCCCGCAGTATAATGATTCCTCCATCCTGCTATATCCCCTCCCTTATCCTGGTATATTCCCCCCACCCTGGGTATATGTCCCACCCCAACCTGGATCTTTGGCCCTCATTTTGGATATATGCCCCCATTCTGGTATATGGCCACCATCTGAGGAATAGTCATCATCCTGGTTATATGTTCCAATCCTGGTTTATGGAATATGCCCCCATCCTGGGTATATGGCCCTCATTCTGAGTATATGGCCCCCATCCTGTTATATGGAATATGGCCCCCATCCTGGGTATATGGTCCCCCATTCTGGTATATGGAATATGGTCCCCCATCCTGGGTATATGGCGCCCATCCTGGGTATATGGCCCCCATCCTGGGAATATGCCCCCATATATTTAATGCAAAGATAAAAAAAAAACCACTTCTACTCATCTTCCACGCTCCCATGCAGCACTGTGTCTGTGTGCTCTGAAGATGTCAGCGGTGATCACAGCTGACACACACTGCAGATACGCACCCCAGACCTCCATTTCCTGGCGGCTACTGTCATGGCACACGTTGACTGAGCAGTGCGTGCTATGACAGAGGGAAAGTGCAGCTCGCAGCTTACACTGCAGGCTCCACAAAGATGGCCACAATCTCCTCCCACAGCTGTGACCTGGACAGCCCAGGGGGAATGCCAAGGTCGCAGCTAGAGGCAGGAGGAGCAACCTCTAATGTTAAAGATGTGATCACCCTCCGACTGCAGTCTCTTATGCCCATGGCTGCTGTCAGGTGTGTAAGAGTCCTGCTTAGACTCTTACACACACCTCAAATGAAAATTGCAGCTCCCAGTAGCTAATGTAGAAATGAATAAATAAAAAAACTAATAAAGTTGCACATTTAATTTTATATTAACAATTATATTATATAATCAATAATTCTTAATACAAAATAAAAAATATTGCGGCACCTTCCCTTTAAATCCTCCCAGGAGTCACCAGCTTCCAGTCATAGGGGCATGCACAGAACAACTAAAGTCATTGCTCACTGCTTGCTCTACCCAGATGAGCTATAGAGTGAGTTGTGAAAGTGCTGGGGGGGGGTTATTACAGCCACTACTCAGAGTATAGTGAATAGTGACCGTTATCGCTCCGTGCATGCCCCTATGACTGAAAGCCAGTGGCTCCCTGGAGGGTGTAAGTTCATTTTTTATCGGTAGCTGGACAGTAATTTAACAATAATTAACCCTAATATGTGCAGGAAAATAGCATTTTTTCACATGGCAGGTATTCTTTAAATTTGAGAATAGTGAATAAGATGAAGAAAAATTGAGATGTTAGCTTTAGGCTGTATCACCAAGCCATATGTTCACAGTTTTTATGAAAACCACATGCAGTTTGGTGAATAAGGTAAAACTATGATGATGATATGCAATTTCCAAGCCACAGACTTTTGTTATCATCAGGTTCTGTTGCTATAGAGTAAATAGAGTAGATTCTCTTCCCATATCTATGTAGTAAGATCAGCTCTGTTCCCATGTTTTTATATTTAGCGCAGTTCTGTTTCCATACCTATGTAGTAAGCTCTGTTATGTTTCTGTATATATGTATTAAAGGGAACCTGTCACGTCCTAGTTGCTATGTACACTGCCCCCATTGCTTTGTTAGTGATGCAGTGTGCATCACTAACAAGCTTTTTTCATTAAAACCAGTTGTAGTATAATGATTTTATAACATTATATACACTTTGTCCTACCTGCTGTATTCAGTCATATTGGTGTGATCCTGCTATTCAGTCATGGACGGCGCCGAATTCAGTCACTGCTGGCGCCGCCCATGTATTTGAATACTTCTCCCAGCAAGGTTGCGTCTAGATTGGAGGTGATTTTTCGTGGTCCTCACTTTAGCCACTCCGATCTAGATACTTCACTGCTGAGGAGACTAGATCGTAGTTGCTGGAGTGAGGGCCTCAATGAATCAACTCCAATATAGACACAACCTTGCCGGGAGCAGTGTTCAAATACATGGGCGGCCCCAGCAGTGACTGAATGCGGCACCGTCCATGAATGAATATGAGAATCACACCCCTATGACTGAATACAGCAGGTAGGACAAAGTGTATATAATGTTATAAAATCATTATACTACCACCGATTTTAATGGAAAAAGCTTGTTCGTGATGCACATTTCATCACTAACAAAGCAATGGGGGCAGTGTAGATAGTAGATAGGATTGTGACAGGTTCCCTTTAAGCTTGGTTCTGTATTTACGTAATAAGCTCAGTTCTGTAACAGTGTCTATGTAGTAAACACCATTCTGTTCCTGTATCTATAGCGTAAGCTTAGTTCCGTTACTGTATCTATGATGTAAGATTGGTTCTGTTCCTGTATCTATGTAGAAAGCTTGGTTCTATTACTGTCTCTATGTAGTAAGTTCAGTTCAGTTCCCATATCTACAGGTGCATCTCACTAAATTAGAATAGCATCAAAAAGTTAATTTATTTCAGCTCTTCAATACAAAAAGTGCAACTCATATTTTTCTGTTTATTTCTAGAAACTCATTGACACAAGCATGGGAAAATACTCACCGCACATGCACTGACCTCATTTGCCTTCAATACACTAAGCATCAATGTATTGCCAGCAAATGAACAGAGCGGTCACATTTTACAATGTGCCTTTCTGTTCATGGGATCATCGTGGGACCCTCGCTATTTGGACTGCAGCAGACAGGTGAGGATGAGGTTGCTTTATTCTTTTACTTTCATTGCAGGTGAAATTGGCTTCAGGTGGGATGGGTGTGATGGTAAGTATGGTTTAATTTAGAACACTAAAGGTGTCTGTCATTTTTTCAATTAAAATATTTTATTCTGGGTGTGGGTGTCTTTATTTTACATTTCCCCATCACTATGGCATTAGTAATGGGGGCATCTTATAGACTCCTCTCCATTACTAACCTGGGCTTGATGTCAGCTGGCATAAGCTGACATCAACCCAACCCCATTACCTCACTGCCACCGCTACAGGGCAGTGGGCAGAGCGAGGCTAAGTGCCAGGATATGCCATTTCTGGGACGGCTGAGGGTTGCAGTTTCTAGCCTTATAGGGGCCCAATATTCATGGCCCCTTCCTAGGCATAACCTTTGCTAGCTGTTAAAATAGGGGGACCCCACGTCATTAATTTGGGGGTCCCACATTTTAATAGCCAGTAAAGGCTAAGTATACTGCTGGTGGCTGATATTAGTAGCCTGGGAAGCCTCATGGGTATTTGTTACGCACACTCCGGGGCAGACTGGCGTGAGTGTGATTAGTGATTCCACTGTACCATGAACCAAGGAATGCCTGGAGGGGCGTAACTAAGTATCAACTCGGTCCGACCAAGGTCACACGGCGGCTCAGTCGACTCCATAAACCAGGGAGGAACCGAGCAGAGGGACCAGGTGCTACTCCAGGTCAGACCCTGGTCACAGCTGTTGACCCATACCGGGGAATACAGGAACAGGCAGGAAAGGCTGGCATACAGACAGATGGATACTGGCAGGCACAGCTGGTATGCAGACAGGTGGGTATTGGCATGCACGGCTGGTATGCAGACAGGTGGGCACTGCAGGCACGGCTGGTATGCAGACAGGTGGGCACTGGCAGGCACGGCTGTCATGCAGACAGGTGGGCACTGGCAGGCACGGCTGGCATGCAGACAGGCGGGTACTGGCAGGTAGAAACGCAGGCAGGATAGGGACCAGTACAGACTGTGACAAAGGAACGGAGCCGCAGGTGCGGTAGACGAGCAGAGCAGAGCAAAACCCGCAGATGTGGTAGACAAGCAGAGCACAACCCGCAGATGCGGTAAACGAGCAGAGCACAACGTGCTGATGCGGTAGACAAGCTGAGCAGAGCAAAACCCGCAGATGCGGTAGACAAGCAGAGCAGAGCAAATCCCGCAGCTGCGGTAGACAAGCAGAGCAGAGCAAAACCCGCAGCTGCGGTAGACAAGCAGAGCAGAGCAAAACCCGCAGGTGCGGTAGACCGGACAAGGCTCTGCTCACATGGAACTGACTGGAAAACACAAGTAGACAGCTTGAACACAGGAGTCAGATACGGAGGTAGGTAAACAGAACGAGCAGAACCAGATACACACAAGATCCTTGGAATGAAGTAGCGAGTGGACACAAAACTCACAAACAGAAGTACAGAGACAACGAGTTGGAGTTAGGTGCAGGTTCAGACACTGCAGGAAAAGGGAAAGGTACAGACATAGAGACAAACAGGTAATGGCCTAGGACACTGTTCAGACAAGATCTGAACCAGGAACGAGCCTGGGAACTCACCCCCCAGGGTGGCGGAAACTGACTAGGAGTCACAGGTACAGGTAGTGGCCCTGGGTACTCAGCCCCCAGGGTGGCGGAAACAGACTAGAGTCAGGACAGGACCTGGCAACTAACAGTTGCACAGAACACACTGTAAGAAAGTGATGCTCAGGCTCTTCCTACTGGGTGGAAGGAGTTTAAGTATCCAGTGACTCACAGCAATAGGCTCGGGACGCATTAGGACTGCGCACACTGTAGCTTTAAGAATCAGGAAGCAACAGCGCCGACGCCCTAAGCCAGCAGACAAGAGACATACAAACAGCAGGTACTGGAGCAAAGTGTGCAGCCTGGCCTGATGGGTAAGATTGCGGTCTTGCATGGTGGGAGATGGTAAGCCATGCAAGCACGCCACCAGGGATGTTACAGTATTACCCCGTTCCCAGGCTAAAAACCTCCACCCCAGCTGTCCACTTTCCCTCTGCTGGTTAATAAAATTAGAGGGGACCTCACGCCATTTTTTTTCCAGAAATGTACTCATTTATTAATAAATTACATGTAAGTACATGCAAGGTACACATGCAAAGCACGATTATATATGTCACATATTTATATCTATCTGTAAAAAGAAGATAATGAACAGCACCAGCAAAAGGTTTTGGTGCTAAGCTCCCCAGGCACATACCAGTCCACAATACATCCAGAAATTATGGAAGCAGCACTCCAATTCAGTGAGAAAAGTTGATTTTATTGGCCCATATGGCAACAATTCGGTCCACGGTGGAGACCGTTCTCAAGCAAGTAACAAAGTGCATATGCATAGTATATAAGGCAAACCAATTACAAAAGTAATTTAGCAGCAATTTTTCAAAAGCAGTGTATTATGAACAACATATTATATATCATCTCATAGGATAATAAATATAGTGTAGAGCAAAAGTGACCATGTGCAAAAAGATACAATATACATAAAAATAACAAACTTCATATTAATACATGAGTCATTCAATAACAGCTGTATAAAATAAGTACGCATAATGACTCGCCCCATATTTCATTACATTTGCGCCAAACATCGGCGTCCACATAGTACTAGTGCCCATGTCCAGAGTGAATATACTTCCGCCATTGCGCTATAGCACTAAGTCACAAAATTAAGGGCAATGCGCATGCGCAGTGTCCACCAGGGCCTTATTCGCCATCTTGAATCCGGGACACAATACAATGCACATGCGCCATATGACATCAGTGTATTCTTGCGCATAGTAAGAGGGTATCTTATCAGGTGACAAAGATTTATTCTATGCGCACCTGCGCACAGCAAAAAACATCACATCTGACGCCATTTTATAAGAGGGAATGCGGTCCAAACAGCGCTCTTATTGTATACACAGAGTGCGATCTATTTTAGCGCAGACCACAATACATCAGTCATGGCGATATCAGAAGACTGGTTTACATTCAGATACATGGTCAATTGAAATCTGAGGTAATACTAGGTATTGACAAAGTCCATATCTGGATTGGGAACACTCCCCATTAGCAACCCAGGGTCCAGGAAGGGGAGAGGAGAGGGTACAAAGTACCAACCTCTCTAAAACCACAACCCATACAGACTATATGTACAGTTCTAAACCAACCTCTAACCATATAAATTATAGTTACCCTTATTATCACATCCCTCATTATAAAAAAAATATTATATTCCTCTGGACAATAGCTCATCATAATTTACAGAAAAAGTAATTAATCGTCAATCTAGATAAAATTAAGCATGTAGAATAGGGATTTATCACATCTCCCAAAATTTTCTACAGCCGTAGTTAATCTAAAAAAAAGAAAAAGATGAAAACAAATTAGTATCATAAAATACCATAGAGTAGACGAAGAATCACCAGGATAAAATAAGGATTTTCAATGCCTACAGAGTAATATTCATTTTAAAATCCACATTTAAGCCATGTGGCTTCAAAGTATCCAGTTTCCTAATCCACTCTAATTCCCTTATTTTAAGCAAACGTTCTCTATCCCCTCCACGTCTTAAAGGTGGTATATGGTCAATGATTCTAAATTTTAATGATTTCTCGGAATGTCCACTTTCAACAAAGTGTTGAGAAACCGGCAGATCTAATCGTTTTTTTTCTTATAGTTCATCTGTGATAATTTATAGGTGTTTTGAAATCCAATGTTGTTTCACCGAAATATAGTAAATTACGTGGGCACTGTAACAGATAAATTATGTACTCAGAAGAACAGGTAAGATAGTGATTAATCAAAATTGTCTCACCAGTTGGAACAATTAATACAACGAAGGCATGGGAAACAACCCATTATTCTTTTACCTGTAAGTGAGGTCTGCACCGACATCTTGCGTGATCCTACATCCGAATGAATCAATCTGTCCTTAATATTATTTGCACGCTGATATGACAACAATGGAAGAAGTCTAAACTCCTTAATCTCAGGCAAACACTGTATATTCTGATACTGAAATACAGTTTCTAGACGTTTTGGTTAAATATGAGGATAACAAGTTTAGCACGCAACTGTTTGTGAAACCGACGGATAAAAATAATTTGTCAAGATACGATAGTCACCACCCATGGAAAATGGTGGAGTCCCAACCATACAGTCTGTTCCTCCGAGTTAGGAGGATTGTAAGTGATACACAGAAATCTTATTTATCTTTTGGAAAATATAGTGGACAAATTTTCTATTAGAAAATACCCCCATAAATTGCTTTACAAATGCAAAGAAAAGGTGAAAAGTATAGATCGTGGTAGTATCCTTAGTGGGGTGGAGAGAAGAGGGAAAACTTTGAATAGGTTTACCAATGGTGACTTCCTTCTGTGACGAGAGTACGGCTGTGACGAGCATTGTTAGAAAACATTGGCCCATATATTAGGTAAGTGTTTGCCTGAGATTAAGGAGTCTAGACTTCCTCCATTGATCTCCTATAAGCGCGCAAATAATATTAATGACAGATTGATTTATTCGGATGTAGGATGCCACAAGATGTTGGTGCAGACCTCGCTTACTGGTAAAAGAATAATGGGTTGTTTCCCGTGCCTTAATGGAATTAATTGTTCCAACATGCTTAAAGGAAGAGCGTTTCAGAATACAAGAACTGGTGAGACATTTTTGATTAATCACTATCTTACCTGTTCTTCTGAGTACATAATTTATCTGTTACAGTGCCCTTGTAATTTACTATGTCGGTGAAACAACATTGGATTTTAAAACACCTATAAATTATCACAGATACACTATTAGAACGATTAACGATTATTATTAACGATTTGTTGAAAGTGGACATGCCGAGAAATCATTAAAATTTAGAATCATTGACCATATACCACCTTTGAGACGTGGAGGGGATAGAGAACGTTTGCTTAAAATAAGGGAATTAGAGTGGATTAGAAAACTGGATACTTCGAAGCCACATGGCTTAAATGTGGATTTTAAAATGAATATTACTCTGTAGGCATTGAAAGTCCTTATTTTATCCTGGTGATTCTTCGTCTACTCTATGGTATTTTATGGTACTAATTTGTTTTTATCTTTCTTTTTTTAGATTAACTACGGCTGTAGAAAATTTTGGGAGACTTGATACATCCCTATTCTACATAGTTAATTTTATCTGGATTGATGATTAAGAACTTTTTCTGTAAATTATGATGTGCTATTGTCCAGAGGAATATAATATTTTTTTATAATGAGGGATGTGATAATAAGGGTAACTATAATTTATATGGTTAGAGGTTGGTTTAGAACTGTACATATAGTCTGTATGGGTTATGGTTTTAGAGAGGTTGGTACTTTGCACCCTCTCCTCTCCCCTTCCCTTACTGGACCCTGGGTTGCTGTTCACAGCTAATGGGGAGTGTTCCCATTCCAGATATGGACTTTGTCAATACCTAGTATTACCTCAGATTTCAATTGACCATATATCTGGATGTATACCAGTCTTCTGATATCGCCATGACTAATGTATTGTGGTCTGCGCTAAAATAGATCGCACTCTGTGTATACAAGAAGAGCGCTGTTTGGACCGCATTCCCTCTTATAAAATGGCGTCAGATGTGATGTTTTTTGCTGTGCGCAGGTGCGCATAGAATAAATCTTTGTCACCTGATACGATACCCTCTTACTATGCGCAAGCGTACACTGATGTCATATGGTGCATGCGCATTGTATTGTGTCCCGGATCCAAGATGGCGAATAAGGCCCTGGTGGACACTGCACATGCGCATTGCCCTTAATTTTGTGACTTAGTGCTATAGCGCAATTGCGGAAGTATATTCACTCTGGACATGGGCACTAGTACTATGTGGACGCCGATGTTTGGCGCAAATGTAATGAAATATGGGGTGAGTCATTATGTGTACTTATTATATACAGCTGTTATTGAATGACTCGTGTATTAATATGAAGTTTGTTATTTTTATGTATATTGTATCTTTTTGCACATGGTCACTTTTGCTCTACACTATATTTATTATCCTATGGGATGATATATAATATGTATGTCATAATACACTGCTTTTGAATAATTGCTGCTAAATTACTTTTGAAATTGGTTTGCCTTATATACTATGCATATGCACTTTGTTACTTGCTTGAGACAGGTCTCCGCTGTGGAACGAAACGTCGCCATATGGTTCATTAAAATCAACTTTTCTCACTGAATTGGAGTGCTGCTTCCATAATTTCTGGATATACACTGCTCAAAAAATAAAGGGAACACTTAAATAACACATCCTAGATCTGAATAAATGAAATATTCTCATTGAATACTTTGTTCTGTACAAAGTTGAATGTGCTGACAACAAAATCACACAAAAATCATCAATGGAAATCAAAATTATTAACCAATGGAGGCCTGGATTTGGAGTCACCCCCAAAATTAAAGTGGAAAAACACACTACAGGCTGATCCAACTTTGATTTAATGTCCTTAAAACAAGTCAAAATGAGGCTCAGTATTGTTTGTGGCCTCCACGTGCCTGTATGACCTCCCTACAATGCCTGGGCATGCTCCTGATGAGGTTGCGGATGGTCTCGTGTGGGATCTCCTCCCAGACCTGGACTAAAGCATCCGAAAACAACTGGACAGTCTGTGGTGCAACGTGACGTTGGTGGATGGAGCAAAACATGATATCCGAGATGTGCTCAATCGGATTCAGGTATGGGGAACGGGCCAGCCAGTCCACAGTTTCAATGCCTTCATCTTGCAGGAACTGCTGACAAAATCCAGCCACATGAGGTCTGGCATTGTCCTGCATTAGGAGGAACCCAGGGCCAACCGCATCCGTATATGGTCTCCCAAGGGGTCTGAGGATCGCATCTCGGTACCTAATGGCAGTCAGGCTACCTTTAGCGAGCACGTGGAGGGCTGTGCAACCCTCCAAATAAATGCCACCTCACACCATAACTGACCAACTGCCAAACCTGTCATGCTGAAGGATGTTACAGGCAGCAGATCGCTCTCCACGGCGTCTCCAGACTCTGTCACGTCTGTCACATGTGCTCAGTGTGAACCTGCTTTCATCTGTGAAGAGCACAGGGCACCAGTGGCGACTTTGCCAATCCTGGTGTACTGTGGCAAATGCCAAGCATCCGTGCACGGTGTTGGGCTGTGAGCGCAACCCCCATCTATGGACGTCGGGCCCTCATACCACCCTCATGGAGTCGGTTTCTAACTGTTTGTGCAGACACATGCACATTTTTGGCCTGCTGGAGGTCATTTTGCAGGGCTCTGGCAGTGCTCCTCCTGTTCCTCCTTGCACAAAGGCGGAGGTAGAGGTCGTGCTGCTGGGTTGTTGCCTTCCCACAGCCCCCTCCATGTCTCCTGGTGTACTGACCTGTCTCCTGGTAGCGCCTCCAGCCTCTGGACACTACGCTGACAGACACCGCAAACCTTCTTGCCACAGCTTGCAATGATGTGCCATCCTGGATGAGCTGCACTACCTGAGCAACTTCTGTGGGTTGTAGAGTCCGTCTCATGCTACCACAAGTGTGAAAGCACAACCAACGTTCAAAAGTGACCAAAACATCAGGCAGAAAGCATTGGTACTGAGATGTGGTCTGTGGTCCCCACCTGCAGAGCCACTCCTTTATTGAGGGTGTCTTGATAATTGCCAATAATTTCCATCTATCGTCTATTCCATTTGCACAACAGCATGTGAAATTGATTGTCAATCAGTGTTGCTTCCTAAGTGGACAGTTTGATTTCACAGAAGTTTGATTTACTTGGAGTTATATTCTGTTTAAGTGTTCCCTTTATTTTTTTGAGCAGTGTATCTATCTGTATATATATATATATCTCTATCTATATATATATATATCTCTATCTATATATATATATCTCTATCTATATATATCTATATATATCTATATATCTAGCTATCCATATATCGATCTATTATCTATTTTTCTATCTATATAGCTGTCCATACATCTATCTACCCATGTATCTATTGATCTATTTATCTATCCATATATATATTATCCATCTATATAGCCATATATCTAACTATTATCTATCTATAAATCTATCTATCTTTTAATCTATTATCTATTTATCTATCCATATATCTATTTATCTATCTATCAATATATCCACATATCTATTATCTACCATATTTTTCGGATTATAAGACGCACCCAGGTTTTAGAGGTGAAAAATGGGGGAAAAAATGTGGTAAAATATTTAATAACATAATATTTCAATAAATGTAAATGTAAACAGAACTCAACAGCAGCATGAACACCCATTATTACTAACTTTAAACTAAAGTATGGAAACTCCTTTAATCATCAGGGAAACCCAAGAACTCCTCGTCACTACTGTCCACATTTAAAAAGCTCAGATCCCCAGAATGAGTAACACTGTCTTCACTCTGTTCATAGAGGATGTCATCTTCAGAGCCATCTAAGGCATCTGAAGTGGGCCTCTTCATTCTGCCAGTTGGTGTCAGATCATGATTTCCAGTAGCCATCCATTTGTTCCACTCTTCTCTCATGAAAACTTTAAAGGGCTTGTTGATGGAAACGTCCAAAGGTTGCCACTGGCTGGTAAATCCCCCAGGAATTACGGCGAGATGGGTTTTCTGTTCTTTAAATCTGTTTTGTAGTTTCAGTGATATGTGCCCTAAACTGGTCAAGCACTAATAGATCAGTTTTTTTCAGAAGCCCTCCAGGACGTTTGGACCACACTTTTTCAATCGATATCTTCATGCCATTTTCGTCCCCCCATCCTTTGTCATGAACATGAACAACAACTCCTCTTGAGATTGCCTCTTTTAGCATGTTTTTTCTCTTGAAGATCAGCATTGGTAGCAGTTTGGTGCCATCCGCACAGCAGGACAAGACAACCGTGTAATGGGTTTTCTCATCCCCTGAGGTTTTCACCGTTATGGTTTTGGCACCTTTCACATCAACAGTCTTGTTTGATGGAACATCAAATGTTAATGGGACTTCATCCATGTTCCTCATCTGGCTCATTTCAAATCCATTTTTCTTTCTTGCATCCAGTACAAATTTGTGAAAAGACACAATCTTCGCTTCGTGTTCTTTAGGTATTTTTTGTGCAATCCTAGTTTTTGTGCTCATCGCAAGGCCACATCTTTTCATAAATCTGTGGAACCATGATGGTGACCCAGTGAAGTCCTCAATGCTTTTCTCGGCAGCAAGACGTTTGGCTTTATAAATGATCATTTTTGTTGATACTGAGAAGCCATTGTTCCTGTGACGTGTGATCCACTTTCATATCCACTTCTAACTGTGGCCATTTTGCAACGTTTTGTCCATTTATTCCCGTATCATTTTTTCTGTTGGAGGTGGGCCAAAGTGTTTCTCCACTGCTCTATTCCAATGTTCTTTGGCGTACTTCACTACCTCCAGTTTGAAACAGATTTTATATGAAATCCTTTTCTGCTTTGACATGTTTCCACAATTATGGTAGATTCACAGGAGACTGCAGCACGCTATTGTATCTTTCTGCAACAAAACACAGTAATGACAGAATTATCAGCACTTTCTCCTTCATGGTTATGGGGGGATCTGCTGCTAACACTTATGGTGGAGATCTGCTGCTGGAGGGCCACAGGTTGTGCCCTCTTGTTTGGTGACAGCAGTCCTGAGTTCAATCCCCACTAAGGACAACATCTACATCTACAATGAGTTTGTATGTTCTCCCTGTGTTTCCTCCCACACTCCAAAGACATACTTATAGGGAATGTACCGTAGATTGTAAGCCCCAATGGGGACAGTAATGATACTGTCTATAAAGCATTGGGGAATATGGTAGTGCTATATACTGTAAGCAATGCATAATATGGTAAATAAATAGGGTAATAATTGACCACTATCGTAACTGTAATTTTTTTGTTTAGAGTTTTGTGTAAGAGTTTTTTTAATGAAACAAACTGGAGTTTTTATTGGTACCATGTTGCAGTACGGTACTTATGATGTTTAAATCACTGACATGTTTTTTTTTTTTTGGAGCGGAAGGATGAACAAAAAAATGGTGTGCTTGGATTGGTGAAATCTTGTATTTTTTGATGAGTGTAATAGTTTTTCTGGCACCGCTTGCTTCTGGATTGGGAAGTGAGTGGTGCTTATATCCTGCTAGCAAACCTACCAAGACACCTGCATGATGGCTACCAATCATGCACCTGTCCTGTCAGGTATCTGTAGACGTGATGTCTTCAACACCGCTCACCTCCCAATGGGGCAGTATGGTGAGCAGCGCTGAACAAACACTTCTGACACATCAGACACTGGATGTACGACCTAAGGCAGATACGGTATGTTTCCCTCTGAAATGCTGTGGTAGAGGAAAACATACCGTCCTTTGTCTCGTCCTCTCCTGCTATCAATAACTGACAAGTCTCTTCCTGTACATGCATGCAGGAAGAAAATTGTCACTCAATGGGAGCAGATGGGGAGAATCCACTGGGGTTACTTGTCCAACTAGTCTCCAGCGCGGCTCAATCCCTGTGGCTTTTAGGGCTCTTTCACACGTCAGTGTATCCGGTATGTGTGGTGTCAGTTTCCACACGTACTGGGGACAGACACACATAGACACATTCAACTGAATGGGACTTTATCATGTCAGTGTGTTTCCACAAACCATGTGTCCGTGTGATTCGCATGTAGACATGTCCGTTTTTGGCTGGCAGCACGGATCACATGGACTCATTCAAGTGAATGCCATCCGTGGGATATGTACCGGTGCCTGGGAATCTGTGTACAGTTAGCGCTGTTCCCAAGCACCGGTGCTGAACACTGCCCTCATCGTGGTTCCCTGCCGGTGCTGTGGTCAGCACCAGCAGTGACAATGATGAGGGTAGTAGTGTCTGCTCCCGCAGTGTCCCTGTGTGAAAAATAAAAAATCCATATACCGTACTCACCTGTCCTAAGTGTCCCTCTCTGTAATCCATGCGATCACTCAGCAGAGGAGCCGGGGAGATGGTCCACATCATGTGCTGCAATGACGTTACTAAGAGGCAGGGCTGGAACAATACAGAACAGGGGGGACTGCGCGCTTTACTGTTTTGTGTTGTCCCGGCCCAGCCTCTTCATGGCCTCTTCCAAAGCTATTAATATCAGCCCATAGCTGTTTGCGGTTTTCCCGCTACGGAAACGCTGCGAAAACGCTTGTTAATAGGTCTGCCAGATATAGCAGATGTGCTGTGAAATTTCCGATCCAGAATTACCATTGCGGAAAAAATGCAGCATGACCATTGTTCGGGCGTTTCCGCCGCAAATTTGTGCCCTTTGACTTGCATTGAATCGCAGCAAACCCGCAGGTATAATATCTATGCCTGCGGATTTGCTGGGTTTCAATCAAAGCCAAAGGGCGCGAATTCGCGCCAGAAATGCGCTGCGGGTGGTACCCAGGTCGGGAGAGGAGGACTACTACTCTCATCCAACCGCCGCTCCCGCTGATAACAGCGAGAGCAGCGTAGCTGGGAGGAGTAGTAGACTGCTCTGCCCAGCCTGCGTGCCCACTGTGAAAAAAAAGAAAAAAAAATGTAATAATAAAAAAAAAAAACCTCTATACTCACCTGTCCGGCGCCCCCGGTGTCCTCCTGGTCCCCAGCGACGTGCTCACTCCCAACAGTGTACTGAGCTGCCAAGATCTGCGGTGACGTGGGCGATCAGCTGATCGCTCACGTGATCGGTCAGCTGATCGCTCACGTGATCGGTCAGCTGATCGCTCACGTGATCGGTCAGCTGATCGCTCACGTGATCGGTCAGCTGATCGCTCACGTGATCGGTCAGCTGATCGCTCACGTGATCGGTCAGCTGATCGCTCACGTGATCGGTCAGCTGATCGCTCACGTGATCGGTCAGCTGATCGCTCACGTGATCGGTCAGCTGATCGCTCACGTGATCGGTCAGCTGATCGCTCACGTGATCGGTCAGCTGATCTCTCACGTGATCGGTCAGCTGATCTCTCACGTGATCGGTCAGCTGATCGCTCACGTGATCGGTCAGCTGATCGCTCACGTGATCGGTCAGCTGATCGCTCACGTGATCGGTCAGCTGATCGCTCACGTGATCGGTCAGCTGATCGCTCACGTGATCGGTCAGCTGATTGCTCACTGGACCTCACCGTAGGAACCGTCAGAAGAAAGTTCCTAGGTTGATGGCGGTGAGAGCTCACCGGGGCTCATCAGATGATTTTTAGCTGATGAACCCCAGTGATCTCCTGCAGCAGCATGTATACTGACCGGAGTGATTTTACACCCCTGTCAGTATACACTGCTGTATTCTACTGCAGTGACATCAGTGATTGCTGATGTTACTGCTGTAGAAGTGACCCAGATCGCCATGGACAATCGTTGATGGTTCGTGGACTGCGCCGTTGACGGCGGACAAGTGAGGGATATGGTTGTTTATTTTACTTTTTTTTCAGAAGATCCATGGCTTCGCGGACCCGCACAATAAAATTTGTTTTAGAAAGCATGTGTTTTTTGTTTCATTAAAATACTTTATTCTGGCCGTGTATTTATTGAAAAAGCGGCGACCATTTTACTATGCAGTTAGTAACTTGGGATTCACGTCAGCCGCCAGTACAAGGCTGACGTGAACCCCATTACCCCACTCGCCACCGCTACCAGGCAGTAGGAAGAGCGGAGGCTAAGTGCACATTTGGTGCATCTTATGGATGCACCATTTCTGGGACTGCTGAGGCGTGATATTATTAGCCGCGGAGGGGGCTAGTATCCATGGCCCCTTCCCTGGCTATTAATTTCAGCCCGCAGCTGTCTAGTTTAGCCTTTTATGGTTAGATTTTATAGGGGGACCCCATGTCAATTTTTTTCTGGGGTCCCCCTATAAACTAGCCAGTAAAGTCTAAACAAACAGCTGTGGGCTTATATTAATAGCCAGGGAACATTGTTGGCTAATAGCCCCTTCCCCGGCTACTAATATCAGCCCCCAGCGGTCGGCTTTCCCTCTGCTGGTTATAAAAAATGATGCGGGAGCCCATGCCATTTTTTTTTTAGTTTTAGGCTCTGTGCCCACGATCCGGACATAGCAGTGCTTTGGACTCATATTTTTTGCTGCATCCAAAATGTTGCTTTCTATTAAAAGCTGGTAAATCCACATGTGTTCACTGAACCATGCGTATGTACCGCATTCTATACATTCTAGTGGTCAAATTTCTGTTGCAGAGACTACTGACTCCGCAAGAAAATTTGACATGCTGCGGTCCTGAAAGACGCGCCGCATATCAGTGTCCACTGGTGACTCGCAGCCTCTGTTGCGTGCATAGTGGACATGGGATTTCTAGAGATCCCATCCACTATATGGTAACATCTGGACGCTGCGGGTTTGACGCTGTATAAACACACAGCTTCAAACCTGCAGCAGCTCCTGATTGTGGCCATGTACCCAAGCTCACCAACAGCCAGTCAATTTCTCTTACGGACACTCTAGTCTCCGCTGCAGATTTTGACCAATTGAAGTGTCCTTTTATGTAGAGGTATTGCATGTACCAACAACAAAAGTACGGCATTAGAACACTTTAATAACAGCTTGCAGTCTCGGAGGCATGGACTTAATGAGTGACAAACAGTACTCTTCATCAATCTGGCTCCAACTTTCTCTGATTGCTGTTGCCAGATCAGCTTTGCCGGTTGGAGCCTTGTCATGGACCATTTTCTTCAACTTCCACCAAAGATTTTCAATTGGATTGAGATCTGGACTATTTGCAGGCCATGACATTGACCTTATGTGTCTTCTTTCAAGGAATGTTTTCACAGTTTTTGCTCTATGGCAGGATGCATTATCATCTTGAAAAATGATGTAATCATCCCCAAACATCCTTTTAATTGATGGGATAAGAAAACTGTTCAAAATATCAGTGTAAACTTGGGCATTTATTGAAGATGCAATGACAGCCATCTCCCCAGTGCCTTTACCTGACATGCAGCTCCATATTATCAATGACTGGAAATTTGCATGTTCTGTTCATGCAGTCATCTTTATAAATCTCATTGGAACGGCACCAAACAAAAGTTCCAGCATAATCACTTTGCCCAATGCAGATTTGCTATTCATTACTGAATATAACTTTCATCCAGTTATCCACAGTCCACAATTGCTTTTCCTTAGCCCATTGTAACCTTGTTTTTTTCTGTTTAGGTGTTAAAGATGGCTTATGTTTTAGCTTTTCTGTATGTAAATCCCAGTTCCTTTAGGCGGTTTCTTACAGTTCGGTCACAGACATTGACTCCAGTTTCCTCCCATTCGCTCCTCATTTGTTTTGTTGTGCATTTCCTGTTTTGGAGACATATTGTTTTAAGTTTCCGGTCTTGACGCTTTGATGTCTTCCATGGTCTACCGGTATGTTTGTCTTTAACAACCTTCCCATGTTGTTTGTATTTGGTCCAGATTTTAGACACAACTGACTATGAACAACCAACATCTTTTGCAGCATTGCATGATGATTTACCTTCTTTTAAGAGTTTGATAATCCTCTCCTTTGTTTCAATTGACATCTCTCATGTTGGAGCCATGATTCATGTCAGTCCACTTGGTGCAACAGGTCTCCAAGGTGTGATCACACCTTTTTAGATGCAGACTAACGAGCAGATCTAATTTGATGCAGGTGTTAGTTTTGGAAATGAAAATTTACAGGATGATTCCATAATTTTTTCCCTCTGCTTGTACTGAAAAAAATACCCTTACTGAGTATCACATTTTTAATCTTGATTTCTTTTAGTGTTTCTTAAAGCCCTAAAGTTTCCATTTGAAATGACTTTAGTTTTGTGCCATGTCTGTGATCTGCTTTTTTTCAACAACATTAAACAGCTGAATGAACATCCTCCGAGCCCGGTGATTCCATAATTTTTGCCAGGGGTTGTAAAAATGCCTCAAGCATTCTCTCTTTCTCTCTCTTTCTCTCTCTTTCTCTCTCTTTCTCTCTCTTTCTCTCTCTTTCTCTCTCTTTCTCTCTCTTTCTCTCTCTTTCTCTCTCTTGCTCTCTCTTGCTCTCTTTCGCTCTCTTTATTCTGGCATTTGCCAAATATTAAAAATTACGGTATTCCTAATTGACCCAAAACGGGAAAGGTTTATTCTGATTTCATGTCAGATATTAAGAAAAACATTCATATGTGTCTTTGTATATAGTGTACAAGTGCTTCTCACTAAATTAGAATATCATCAAAAACTTAATTTATTTCAGTACTTCAATACTAAACGTGATACTCATATAGAGTCATTACAAACAGCGTGATCTATTTCAAGTGTTTATTTCTGTTAATGTTGAGGATTATGGCTTGCAGTCAATGAAAACACAAAAGTCATTATCTCAATAAATTAGAATAATTAAGAAAAACATCTGCAATGGCTTCCTGCGCATTTTAAAAGGTCCCTTAGTCTGTTTCAGTAGGCTTCACAATAATGGGGAAGACTGCGGACTTGACTTGATGTCCAGAAGGCAGTCATTGACACACTCTCAAGGAGGGTAAGCCACAAAAGGTTATTGCTAAAGAAGCTGGCTGTTCAGAGTGCTGTATCCAAGCATATTAATGGAAAGTTGAGTGGAAGGAAAAAAAAGTGGTAGAAAAGGTGCACAAGCAGCCAGTATTGCAGCAGCCTTGAAAGGATTGTTAAGAAAAGGCCATTCAAAAATTTGGGGGAGATTCACAAGGAGTGGACTGCTGCTGGTGTCATTGCTTCAAGAGCCACCACACACAAACGTATCCAGGACATGGGCTACAAGTGTCGCATTCCTTGTGTCAAGCCATTCTTGACCAATAGACAACGCCAGAAGCGTCTTACCTGGGCCAAGGAGAAAAAACCTGGACTGTTGCTCAGTGAACCAAGGTGTTGTTTTCAGATGACAGTAAATTTAGCATTTCATTTGGAAATCAAGGTCCCAGTGTCTGGAGGAAGAGTGGGGTGGCACACCATCCACGCTGCTTGAGGTCTAGTGTGAAGATTCCACAATCCGTGATGGTTTGGGGAGCCATGTCATCTGCTGGTGTAGGTCCACTGTGTTTTATCAAGACCAAAGTCAGGGCAGCCGTCTACCAGGAAATTTTAGAGCACTTCTTTCTTCCCTCTGCCGACAAGCTGTTTGGAGATGGAAATTTCATTTTCCAGTACGACCTGGCACCTGTCCACACTGCCAAAAGTACCAATACCTGGTTTTAAAACAACAGTATCACTGTGTGTGTTTGGCCAGCAAACTCACCTGACCTTAACCCCATAGAGAATCTATGGGGTACTGTCAAGAGGAAGATGAGACCCCAGACCCAACAATGCAGACGAGCTGAAGGCTGCTATCAAAGCAACCTGGGCTTCCATAACACCTCAGCAGTGCCACAGGCTGATCTCCTCCATGCCACGCCGCATTGATGCAGTAATGGAAGCAAAAGAAGCCACGACCAAGTATTGAGTGCATTTACTGAACATACATTTCAGTAGGCCAACATTTCGGTTTTTTAAAAAAAATTTCAAGCTGGTGTTATAAAATATTCTAATTTACTGCGATAATGACTTTTGAGTTTTCATTGGCTGTAAGCCATAATCATCAACATTACTTTTTGTATTGAACTGAAATAAATTTAACTTTTTGATGATATTCTAATTTAGTGAGAAGCACTTGTATGTAAACTTCTGGTTTCAACTGTATTTATTGGCTTGATTTTTTTCGCTCTTTATAATTTCTTATTTTACTTTATGGGACGTAAAGTTTCATTAGTCTGATCACTGATATAATGCATTGCAGTGCACAAGCCCTCTTCCTCTAATAACCTTCTAAATGCTGTGATTGCTATCGATTGTTGCATTTAGAGAGTTAAACAGCCGGGGCAGTACAACAGATTTATTGTAAAAATTTCTGGAACTTGTTTCATACATTTAAATGAAACCCATGAAATCGAACTCCAAAAATCCATGTGCAAACTGCAAAAATAAAAATTTTCTGATGAGTGGAACTGATTTTTAGTTGCAGAAATTCAAATCTACCTCATGTAAATACCCCAAAAATTATTAAAATGCAAAGATTTGTACTCCTTCCATGTTTTGAAAACACACATGGCTTTTGCTAACAAGTACTAATGCAAAATACTGAACAAAAAACTATCATGTGATGATGGCTTTAATGTTATAACATGGTTGTGCATCTATCTTCTATGGCCATTTCTGCCATAGAAAACAGTCATAAAACGGTTGTCCTCAGTTTTAGAACTGATCTAGTAGTCCTCAGCAATTTATGCAGCAATGATTTCAAATACATAACTCGGATGATCGCTTAATCCAATCTCTAGCCTTACAAGTCAAAGAGATAGGGAAGAAAATCAGATGCAGCACTGATAAAAAAAAAAAAAAATGGTCCGTCCATTTTTTTTGATGTAGCCAAAAAAAAAAAATTCTGAATGTGGCTAACTACTTATGAAAAATACTTGTATTAATATATTTTTCCCTTTCTTATAGACTGGAACAGCCATATTTTACAGCAAATGAGAAGTTCTTCCTAGCTCTTAGTAACTGCTCATCCCTTCAACGTCTATGTGTTATATCTCGGAATGGAAATTTCCAGGCTGAGGCTGTCATGACATTTATTCACAAATGTCAAGAATTAATCATGTGTCATCTATTCACTGGAGAAACACTAACTGCTTGTAAAAGCCTTCAAAATGATATAATAAAAAGGTATAGTATGTTAATAGTAAACCATGTAATAATTCAAATTCAGCATCTCATTTTAGTGCTGATTCTATAGTGATTTTCAAACTAATTAGACGGTTGCATAACCTATAGGCTTCAGCAATTGATAATTATTCCCTATTAACCCGCGGTTGTTGGCCTTAGTAATGTAAAGTCTGTGTCAGTAACACTAGGTTACTGAGAGGGTTTTAATTTGACTGGATTTTGGGTCTGTGATTTAGGAGTAATCAAAAGAACCTGGGTGGAAAAAAGGTTGTTCCCATAATCCAGGTTGAGGTTTACAGGCCTAATAACAGCAGCTGGGTTAGCTCAGCAGAGGGGGGCATTGTGCTGGAGCCGTACAGAGGTGTGTTTGTTTGATGAACATTTAAACTGCTTGAGCTGATACTGCCTGGCAGGGTCGGCTCCAGGTTTTTCTGGGCCCCGGGCGAAAGAGTCTCAGTGGGCCCCTTTAACACATACCACGATTCATGATGCAGAGATACAGCGGAGAAATATATATATATATATATATATATATAGTACAATGCAAAGATTTCACTTCTTACATTACATGAGTGATATCTATTGTAAATTCCACAATAGCTCAGAAACCGGTGAATCGCTCCACACAGAATACTGGCCCCCATATAAGGCTCCATACGGAATACTGGCCCTCATATAACGCTTCATACAGGATACTGGCCCCCATATAACGCTCCACACAGAATACTGGCCCCCATATAATGCTCCATACAGGATACTGGTCTCCTTATAAAGCTCCATACAGGATACTGGCCCCCATATAACGCTCCATACAGGATACTGGTCCCCTTATAAAACTCCATACAGGATACTGGCCCCCATATAACGCTCCATACAGGATACCGGTCCCCTTATAACGCTCCATACAGGATACCGGTCCCCTTATAACTCTCCATACAGGATACTGGCCCCCATATAATGCTGCATGCAGGCTGTTACCCCCCACATAATGCCCCATACAGCCCCCCCCCTTTTAATGCTCCATGCAGGCTGTTCCCCCCCACATAATGCACTATGCAGGCTGCCCCCCCTTTATAATGCCCCATGCAGGATGTCGTCCCCCCCTTTATAATGCCCCATGCAGGATGCCCCCCCCTTCTCTTTATAATGCCCCATGCAGGCTGTCCCCCCCCCCCCCTCTATATAATGCCCCATGCAGGCTGTCCCCCCCCCCCCCCCCTCTATATAATGCCCCATGCAGGCTGTCCCCCCCCCCCCCTCTATATAATGCCCCATGCAGGCTGCCCCCCCCCTCTATATAATGCCCCATGCAGGCTGCCCCCCCCTCTATATAATGCCCCATGCAGGCTGCCCCCCCTCTATATAATGCCCCATGCAGGCTGCCCCCCCCTCTATATAATGCCCCATGCAGGCTGCCCCCCCCCTCTTTATAATGCCCCATGCCTCCATACATTAAAAAAAAAAATCAAATACTCACCTCCCTTCTCCTCACCTGCTACCTGCTGCCCGCTGCTCGGCGTCTTCCCGTTCAGCGCTCCCTGTGACGGCTCAGGGGAGGGCGCGGTGTAAAGACGTCACCGCGCCCTCTGACCTGAGACGTCACAGGGAGCGCAGAGCAGGAAGACAGCGGATCTGCGGAGGCACGGGGAGAGGTAAGTATCGGGCTGCCGGGGCCCTGAGCAAGCGGCGGAGAAGGGCGGGCGCTGACACCGCTCTCCTCCGCCCATAGCCCAGCGGGGTGCGCGACCGCCAGTGGGCCCCTCTGCCTGCTCAGGGCCCCGGGTGCGCCGGGTGCTGACGCCGGCCCTGCTGCCTGGAATACTGAGATTGGTGAGGCTGCTACATTCACTTTGTTTTATTGAGTCTGAAGAAAGGACGGTTTGTTATTCATTTGTACTGTAGAAAAGCTGTTTTCGTTTTGGAGCTGTGAGCTGTTTTGATATAAAACCCCTGTTCCTGTGCGTATCCAATGGTTACCAGAGTGTGAAAACCCTACCGCAGATATCAAACATGTATAGTTTTTTGTTTTTTTAAGTAGTAAAAAAAATGTTTGCTTATCGCCATTTTCCAAGACCGTAACGTTTAAATTTTCGAGATAAGGGGCTGTGTGAGGGTTTATTTTTTGTGCCCTGAGCTGACTTTTTTACTGATAGCATTTTGGGGTAGATAATGTTTTGATCTCCTCTTATTTCATTTTATTGCAATGTTGCGGCATCCAAAAAGGCATAATTCGGACGTTCCCATTTTTTTTTTGTTACACCGTTTCCCAATCGGATTCATTTATTTTATATTTTGATAGATTGGACTTTTACGAATGCGACTCCTTGCTGCACGTGTTAAATGACACTCCTCTTTGCTTTGAGCTTTGTTAAATGCTCCACTTTTTCCACGTTTTAGAGGCATATAATGGCTGGATAATTCTACCATCATCTGCCGGGAAAGATGCAGGCTCGGCTTGCTAGCCGACATTAAAGCCAGGGACCTGACATGACATAAATGTACTTTATATGTTGTGAACAGGTTAAATAGGCTGTACAGTAGTGCTACTCAAACTGTTAGGTTGTCCTCACTGAAGAGTTGAGTTTAACTTTGACAGATGTGATTTTTTGTTACGTAGATTTTTCAATGGCTGCACTAATGTTTGGTTTAGCGACATACATTTTTGTCTCCTTTGTGCTTATTTAATCTTTGTAAGAAGACATATTCTAAAATGAGATTAAGCACTTGGCATAGCATATAACCAATGGTGATTCCAAAGACAAGACTCTAAAAAATGGAAGAAAAGTACAGAGGTCTTGAAGAATTCTTTTTCCTCTCTTGGTTATATCATCTCACACCTTAATGTATTTTGTACTTTGTGCCTCCAATGGCTTTATGAGCCTACAGAAAAAAAAATGTACACCAAGAACCATTATGTTTTAGGCTATGTTCACACTAGGTGTTTTTCAGCTTGTTTTATGCACATTTTCAGCTGCCTTTTACAGTACCATCAAAGTCTGAGATTTCAGAAATCTAATGCACACGCATTTGTTTTTTTTTCATCAGTTTTTTGAGCTTTGCATGTTTTTTTGCACAATAGAGCATGTCACTTCTTTCAGCGTTTTTCATCCAT
Organism: Phyllobates terribilis; assembly: GCF_046119375.1. Classification (NCBI taxonomy): domain Eukaryota; kingdom Metazoa; phylum Chordata; class Amphibia; order Anura; family Dendrobatidae; genus Phyllobates; species Phyllobates terribilis. The sequence continues at coordinate 274,413,214 of NW_027362769.1, read as the reverse complement.
TGAAAGTAATGGGTGGTGTAAAAACTCAGGTATCAGATTTTGCAGCGTTTTTTTGTGCCTAAACTTGATGAAATAGAATAATTTTTTTTTGCACTAAACTTTATCAGCACGCACAAGAGACAAATGTAGCATGACAAAAAGGCACACCCCTCACGTTTTTGTAAATATTTTATTATCTTTTAATGGTACAACGCTGAAGATATGACATTTAGATACAATGTAAAGTAGTCAGTGTACGCAGACTGCTCAGGAGAGAGCGTGGTGTAGAGACGTCAACACGCCCTCTGACCTGAGACGTCACAGTGCAGCAGCCACAGAAGAGACCGGACCTGCTGCGGAGGCACGGGAGAGGTAAGTATTGTGCCAGGGCCCTGAGCAAGTGGGAGTGGCGGGCGATGGCACCTGCACTACACCGCTCACGGATCCCATAGCTCACAGGGGTGCCCGACTGTGAGTGGGCCCCCCTGCCTGCTCAGGGCCCCGGCACTTGCCCGAGTGCGCTGGGTGCTGACGCCGGGCCTGATTACAGCGATACCACATTTATATAATTTTTTTTAAGGTTTTGGCACTTTCACACAATAAAAACTATTTCCACACGTGGTCAAAATTATTGGTGCCCCTCATTTAATGAAAGAAAAACCCACAATGGTCAAATAAATAACTTGAGTCTGACAAAAGTAATAATAAATTAAAAATCTATGAAAATGAACAAATGAAAGTCAGACATTGCTTTTCAACCCTGCTTCCACAGAATTAAAAAAAAAAATTAAACTCATGAAATAAGCCTGGACAGAAATGATGGTACTCTTAACTTTAATATTTTGTTGAACAACCTTTTGAGGCAATCACTGCAATCAAACTATTCCTGTAACTGTCAATGAGACTTCTGCACCTCTCAACAGTTATTTTGGCCCACTCCTCATGAGCAAACTGCTACAGTTGTCTCGTGTTTGAAGGTTGCCTTTTCCAGACGGCATGTTTCAGCTCTTTCCAAAGATGCTCAATAGGATTTAGGTCAGGGAAGGCCACTTCAGAATAGTCCAATGTTTTCCTCTTAGCCATTCTTGGGTGTTTTTAGCTGTGTGTTTTGGGTCATTATCCTGTTGCAAGACCCATAACCTGCGACTGAGACCAAGCTTTCTGACACTGGGCAGCACATTTCTCTCTAGAATCCATTGACAGTCTTGAGATTTCATTGTACCCTGCACAGATTCAAGACACTCTGTGCCAGATGCAGCAAAGCCACCCCAGAACATAACAGAGCCTCCTCCATGTTTCACAGTAGGGACATTGTTATTTTATTGATATGCTCCATTTTCCCGTGTGTGAACATAGAGCTGATGTGCCTTGCCAAAACTTGCATTTTTGTCTCATCTGTCCATAGTACATTCTCCCAGAAGCTTTTTGGCTTGTCAATATGTAGTTTGGCAAATTCCAGTCTGGCTTTTTTTGATTTTTTTTCAACAATGGTGTGCTCTTTGGTCATCTCCCATGAAGTCCAGTTTGGATCAAACAACGACGGATGTTCCTTGAGCTTGAAGTTCACCTTTAATCTCGTTAGAAGTTTTTCTGGGCTCTTTTGTTACCATTTGTATTATCCATCTTTGATTTGTCATCAATTTTCCTCCTGCGGCCACTTTCAGGGAGGTTGGCTACATTCCTATGGATCTTAAATTTCTGAATAATATGTGCAACTGTAGTCACAGGAATATCAAGCTGCTTGGAGATGGTCTTATAAGCTTTACCTTAAACATGCTTGTCTATGATTTTCTTTGTAATCTCCTGAGACAACTTTCCTTTGCTAACTCTGGTCCATGTTGAGTGTGGTAGACACTAGTGTTGAGCGAGCACTAAAATGTTCGGGTGCTCGAAGCTCGGGCCGAGCTCACCGTGATACTCGGGTGCTCGACCCGAGCAACCAGCCCAATGTTAGTCTATGGGAGACCCGAGCATTTTTGCGGCGGCACCTCCGGCAGTCTGTAGAAAGCCTAAAAAGTGCCCAAAACAATAGTGACAGTGCTCAAAAGACATGGGGACAGCAACGTGGTCAGAGGTATTAAGACACTTTTACGGGCTCACAATAAAACATTCAAAAACGAAACTGAAACGATTTTCCTGTGAAATATGTTAAGGAACTTCCTTTCCAGGGTAAAGACTTGTGTATAAGGTAAAATAAATAACCAAAAACAAAAATACTCCTCCACACCTTGGGCTATGTTCGCAAGTAGCATTTTTTATGCATTTTTGCACTTTTGTATTGCTTTCAACCGTGACAAATGCATTCACCGGGAAATGTCATTAACATTTTACAACCTTATCTGGCCATATGCTGTGTGACACATGCATACAGTGCTGAAAAGACATGGGAACAGCATGGGGAAGACCCCTGGAAGCATCTCTGACACCCAGGTCACTGCATAAAAGTGTGCCCATCAGAAGTCATCCTTGCCGAATCAGAAGATGCAGACTTGCAACTATCCCCATGCAAGTCATTGTCCCAGGGCAGTGTTAAATTTTACCTGCCCCATTCCTTGCAATGCAAGCGTAAGTGTGCAACCTGCCACCCACCCACCCCCAGGCTGCAATACCATACTGCTAGCTTGCACTTGAAATGGGGCCTTTTAGTTTGGAGGAGGCCAAAGCTGGCCACTACCTCATGGCTGCTTCGGCAGTGAAGTATCCATACTCAGTCCCCAGTCGCCCGGCGACTAGGTGTCCACGCTCGGTTCCCAGCCGCCAGGGGGGCAGCCGGGTGTCCATACTTGGTCCCCAGCCGCCCCGCGGCCGGGTGTCCACACACGGTCCCCAGCCGCCTGGGGGCGGCCGGGTGTCCATAAATGGTCCCCAGCCGCCCCTATTTCTCCTTGGAACTTCCCCCACACTTTTCTTAGTCTGGCCTGCTTTAGGGCAGCATTGGACGAGCCCACCAGAGTACCAGACTCCTCCGGTGGGCCCTGGCTTCTCCATCAGGGGAGTTGAGAGTGCCAAGGTGAGGAGCATGATGATGATAGAAGTTAGCGTCTACTTTGTTTTCTTGGAATGCAAGCGCTTGTATGTAGTAGCGGCTAGGCCCGAGGTAGTCAGCGTTTTGGCGCATATCCTACCTCATCCGAGGATTGCTGGATGTTTTCCTGCTACTATCCCAGTTCTATGACTCCCGTTAAAACAAAGCTTCAGGTGATGAATGATGGATGAGGTGGTGGCAAAGGAGAAAGAGCAGGAGGAACAGGGACCATTCACATCAATATCAGGCCAGTCAACCACACATGTTTTGTAGGATATGTTTCTCTACCAAAAGGAGCGGTTCGGCTACACAGTTATAGGGCATGCAGTGAGTGCAATGCCTACCAAAAATTTCGAGGCACTCCAATGCCCCTTGGAAGTGACATGGAGGTCAGAGGGCCTTAACTAAACCGTTTTTTCCATTTATAGCAACTGGGTCACCTGTGCACTGTTGGCCTAAGCAGTGAATGGAAGGCTTTCCAAAAATTATGAGGAACTGCCATGCCCCTTAAAACAGACGTGGATTACAGCATACTAAAAACCTTCTACCCATTATTGGGAAGTGGGTCTCCCTTAGTGTTCGCCTATGCATTGAAAAGCAAAGGCTGACTAAAATTAGGAGGAAATGCAATGCCCGTTGGGAGAATGGTGGAGGTCGCAGTAGCTTAACAAGACTGTTTTAATGCCCCTTGGAAGAGACGTGGAGGTCGCAATAGCTTAATAAGACGGTTTTCATGCCCCTTACAAGAGCCATGCAGTACAGCATATTAAAAACATTATTCCCATTATTGGGGAGTGGGTCTCCCATAGTCTTTGCCTATTTCTTCCAAGCAAAAGCTGCCAAAAATTAGGACGGAGAAACTTTCAATGCTGGCAAACAAGAGCCATGCAGTACAGCATATTAAAAACATTATTCCCATTATTGGGGAGTGGGTCTCCCATAGTCTTTGTCTATGCCTTCCAAGCAAAAGCAAAAAATTAGGACGGAGGAACTTGCAATGCTGGCAACACGAACCACTGTCACCCTGGTGGTATAGTGGTGTGGAGGCTGAGGATAAGGAGAAGAGCAAAACACAGCCGAAATGAGGAAGCTTATACCCATGTGTGGGTGTGAAGCGGTGCATGGGAATACTCCTCCCGAAATAAAACAGTGGATTTGACTTTGTTACTCTGCTGTCATTTGGTGGGGATGAGAAGTCTGGCCCAATCCACCCCTTGTTCATTTTGATAAGGGTCAGCTTGTCAGCATTGTCAGTTGACAGGCGAGTGCGCTTATCAGTTATAATTCCCCCAGCGGCATTAAAAACTCGCTCCGATAACACGCTAGCGGCAGGGCAGGCCAGGCCCTCCAAGGCGTACAGAGCGAGTTCATTCCAAATGTCCAGCTTGGATACCCAATAATTAAAAGGCACAGAGGAATCACAGAGGATGCTGGTACGGTCGGCAAGGTACTCCCTCACCATCTTTTGAAACTTTCCACTCCTTGTGAGAGTAACCCCCAGCCTCAGGGCCTGTAAGCTGGGCGGGTCTCCGAAAACTGTCCCAGAATGTTGACAGTGTTCCCCTGCCTCTGCTCGATTGAAGTTGCATCTCTCTCGCCTGTACGCCTTGGTTGGTCAACAAACAGTGACCTCTGCCGCTAGCGTGTTCAGATGGGAATTTTTTTAACAGTTCTGCAGCAAGGCCCTTCTGGTACTGCCACATTTTTGTAGACCTCTCCACCTCAGGAATAAGAGAGTGAAAGCTCTCCTTGTAGCGGTGGTCAAAAAGTGTCACCAACCAGTAATGACTCACCCAACATTTTGACAACGCGAGGGTCACGGTTAAGGCAGCGTAACATAGTCAGCCAAGCAGTGTGAGGATTATCACCTAAGCTTATGAGTTTCAGCACAGCCTGTTGCCGCTTGGCTGAGGCAGTACTGCAGTGCTTCCAGCTTGTAACTGATGTGGTGATATCTGAGATGGAGGCTGAACATGAGGAGGAGAAGGATGATGCGCAGGAGCTGTACACTGTGGGAGCATCTCTGACTGACACAGGGCCCGCAATCCTCGGTGTGGGGAGGATGTGTTCCGTTCCAAGGTCCGATTGGGTCCCGGCTTCCACTATATTTACCCAGTGTGCCGTCAGGGATATGTACCGTCCCTGGCCACAAGCTCTTGTCCACGTGTCCGTTGTCAGGTGGACTCTCCCAGTAACTGCGTTGTTGAGGGCACGGCAGATGTTTTGGGACACGTGCTTGTGTAGTGCGGGGATGGCACACCGGGCAAAATAGTGTCGGCTGGGGACCGAGTACCGCCATAAGGTTGCAGAAGGATTCAGTCTCCACCAGCCTAAAAGGCAGCATTTCCAACGCAAGCAGTCGTGAAATGAGCGAATTTAGGACTGTGCCCTGTAGGACGTTGGGTACGAATTTGCGCTTTCGTTCAAAGGTCTGGGATATGGACATTTGAACGCTGTGGTGGACGTGGACGTTGATGCTGTTTCTTGAGAAACTGCCATAACAAGTGAAGACTGAGAGGAGGGAGCATCTTTGCATGCAGTATGGATAGGGGATTGCCTTGCACGCACAACAGGGGGTTCTATTACACGCACAACAGCGGAAGAAGCAGTGGTGACACCCGCTGACACTGGTCGTGGACCCTAGGGTTCGCCCCACAAAGTCAGGTGCTTTGCTGCCATGTGCCTGATCATGCTGGTGGTGGTCAGGCTGGTAGTTTTGTCACCCCTGCTGATGCTGGCATGGCAGGTGGTACAAATGGCCTTTTTGGGGTTATCAGCAGAGTCTTTAAAAAAATTCCAGACCCTGGAAGACCTACCGGTTGTACTGGCAACGTCCCTCGTGTTGGTGTTACGGGGAACTATTGCCTGCCTTCTGTGTGCGGCCACCACACTGCTTCTTCCTGCCTGTTGGCGTACTCTGCCTCCCTCCCCCTGTGTGCTGCTGGCCTCGCTCTGCGTGTCCTCCTGCCATGTTGGGTCAGTTACTAGATCATCCACCACCTCCTCCTCTTCCACTTTGCGCACCAAGATCCTCCTCCTCACTTTGTGGCAATTGTCTCGTCATCGTCCACCTCTTGTGACAAATTGCCAGCGTCGACTTCCTGTGGCCGTGGCTGTTCAAATATTTGGGCCTCGCTACATGGGATCTCCTCTTCCACCACTTCAAGCGGAGCAGGCGAGGGGCACAAATATGGAAATGGACAGCTCTTCAGACTGTCCAAGTGTTCGATCAGTTGCTGTCTGACGGCACTCAGCATGGTGTGAGGAGGAGTATGCGGTCGAGACTCACGGCTACTAAAACTTGACCATGTGGATGACAGACCGGAGGTGATGGTGCCCAGGTAACTGGAAGTATTATCTGCTATCCAATTAATAACCTGTTCACACTGATCAGTTCGCAATACTGGTGTTGTAGTGTGCTTCCCTAGTAATTCGGTCAAGAAGTGGGAGCCAGAAGATGTGGCTGTTGGTTGTGGCACATTTTCACCTTGGCCATGGCTCCGTCCTCTACACGCACCATCACCAGAACGTCCCTTGCCACGCGTCTTGCCCATTGTAAGTGAAGTAAAATAGCTTACACTCGCACTATCAATGGAAAAAGAGTAATAATAAGGAGATTTGACCCGTGGAACTGCAAAACCACAGTTCTATTCCTCTGGCCTACACCAGACTCTTTTAAACAGACACACTCAATTTTTTTTTTTTTGGGGGGGGGATACCAAAAGGTTCATAAGACGCGTATTTGTACGGTCTGACTGAGGAAAAAAAAAATACAGGATTTAGATGAAAAAAAAAAAAAGAATTTATCCTGGCCCCTGAGACCGGGGGATAAGTCTAGCAATTTGACCAACAGGAGCACACAGGACTGTAATGCAGCGTTTGCTGGTATAACCACTGCATCTCCTATACAAACTGCCTGCCTGCCTGATATCTGGGATGGATATTAGTCCTGAGAAGGACTGTTTGTTTGATTTGGCAGGCTTTAGTGACCCTACACTACTTATTTCGCACTATATATCTCTCCCTAACTTAGCAGCACTCTCCCTACACTGTATAATCCGGAGCGACTGTGTCCAAGATGGCGGTGCCTGGTTATAAATGCTCAAGGTGATGCTGTGCGGCCAGCCAATCACTGTAATGCCCACAAACAACATAGCTGCGGCATTCCAGTGACTGGCTGGCAATCCCTGCATGTTCATTGGCTCTGTAAAGAGCGCCAAACATGCAAGGCGGAGACCCGAGCTCCCGCCCGAGTAACCCAGAAATGCTCGGTGCTCGCCCAACATCCCGAGTAGTGAGATGCTCAGGCGAGTACTGAGCAGTGTCGATCATGCTCGCTCAACACTAGTAGACACCATGTCACCAAACAGAACAGTGAGTATCTGTTGCCCTATATACAGGCCTACTGACTGATTACAAGATTGTAGACACCTGTGATGCTAATTAGTGGACACAACTTGATTTAACTTGTCCCTTTTGTCACATTATTTTCAGGGGTACCATCATTTCTGTCCAGGCCTATTTCAGGAGTTAAATTTTTTTTGTAATTCTGTGGAAGCAGAGTTGAAAAGCAATGTCTGACTTTGATTTGTTCATTTTCATCGATTTTTAATTTATTACTTTTGTCAGATTCAAGTTATTTCTGTGACCATTGTGGGTTTTTCTTTCATTAAACCCTTTACACTCGAGGGGTGGTTTGTACGTTAATGACCAGGCCGATTTTTACAATTTTGACAACTGTCATTTTATAAGGTAATTACTCTGGAACGCTTCAAGGGATTCCCCTGATTCTGAGATTGTTTTTTTGTGACATATTGTACTTCATGATAGTGGTAACATTTCTTCGTTATCACTTGCGTTTATTTGTTAAAAAAATGGAAATTTGGCAACAATTTTGCAATTTTCAAACTTTGAATTTTCATGCCCTTAAATCAGACATACAGTACAGACCAAAAGTTTGGACACACCTTCTCATTTAAAGATTTTTCTGTATTTTCATGACTTTGAAAATTGTACATTCACACTGAAGGCATCAAAACTATGAATTAACACATGTGGAATTATATACTTAACAAAAAAGTGTGAAACAACTGAAAATATGTCTTATATTCTAGGTTCATCAAAGTAGCCATCTTTTGCTTGGATGACTGCTTTGCACACTCTTGGCATTCTCTTGATGAGCTTCAAGAGGTATGACTGGAAATGGTTTTCACTTCACAGGTGTGCCCTGTCAGGTTTAATAAGTGGGATTTCTTGCCTTATAAATGGGGTTGGGACCATCAGTTGTGTTGTGCAGAAGTCAGGTGGATACACAGCTGATAGTCCTACTGAATAGACCATTAGAATTTGTATTATGGCAAGAAAAAAGCAGCTAAGTAAAGAAAAACGAGTGGCCATCGTTACTTTAAGAAATGAAGGTCAGTCAGTGCGAAAAATTGGGCAAACTTTGAAAGTGTCCCCAAGTGCAGTTGCAAAAACCATCAAGCGCTACAAAGGAACTGGCTCACATGAGGACCGCCCCAGGAAAGGAAGACCAAGAGTCACCTCTGCTTCTGAGGATAAGTTTATCCGAGTCACCAGCCTCAGAAATCGCAGGTTAACAGCAGCTCAGATTAGAGACCAGGTCAATGCCACACAGAGTTCTAGCAGCAGACACATCTCTTCAACAACTGTTAAGAGGAGACTTTGTGCAGCTGGCCTTCATGGTAAAATAACTGCTAGGAAACCACTGCTAAGGACAGGCAACAAGCAGAAGAGACTTGTAAGGGCTAAAGAACACAAGCAATGGACATTAGACCAGTGGAAATCTGTGCTTTGGTCTGATGAGTCCAAATTTGAGATCTTTGGTTCCAACCACCGTGTCTTTGTGCGACGCAGAAAAGGTGAACGGATGGACTCTACATGCCTGGTTCCCACCGTGAAGCATGGAGGACGAGGTGTGATGGTGTGGGGGTGCTTTGCTGGTGACACTGTTGGGGATTTATTCAAAATTGAAGGCATACTGAACCAGCATGGCTACCACAGCATCTTGCAGCGGCATGCAATTCCATCCGGTTTGCATTTAGTTGGACCATCATTTATTTTTCAACAGGACAATGAATCCAAACACACCTCCAGGTGTAAGGGCTATTTGACCAAGAAGGAGAGTGATGGGGTGCTACGCCAGATGACCTAGCCTCCACAGTCACCAGAACTGAACCCAATCGAGATGGTTTGGGTGAGCTGGACCGCAGAGTGAAGGCAAAAGGGCCAACAAGTGCTAAACATCTCTTTGAACTCCTTCAAGATTGTTGGAAGACCATTTCCGGTGACTACCTCTTGAAGCTCATCAAGAGAATGCCAAGAGTGTGCAAAGCAGTCATCAAAGCAAAAGGTGGCTACTTTGAAGAACCTAGAATATAAGACATATTTTCTGTTGTTTCACACTTTTTTGTTAAGTATATAATTCCACATGTGTTAATTCATAGGTTTGATGCCTTCAGTGTGAATGTACAATTTTCATAGTCATGAAAATACAGAAAAATCTTTAAATGAGAAGGTGTGTCCAAACTTTTGGTCTGTACTGTATGTCAGACAAAATACTTAATAAATAACATTTCCCACATGTCTACTTTACATCAGCACAATTTTGAAACCAAATTTTTTTTTTGTTAGGGAGCTATAAGGGTTAAAAGTTGACTTGTGATTTCTCATTTTTACAACAAAATTTACAAAACCATTTTTTTAGGAACCACATCACATTTGAAGTCACTTTGACGGGCCTTTATGACAGAAAATACCCAAAAGTGACACCATTCTAAAAACTGCACCCCTCAAAGTGCTCAAAACCACATTCAAGAAGTTTATTAACCCTTCACTTGCTTCACACCAATTAATTGAACGTGAAAGGAAAAAATGAACTTGTAACTCTTTCACTAAAATTTTAATTTAGACCCCAATTTTTTTATTTTAACAAAGGTACCAGGAGAAATTGGTCCCCAAAAGTTGTTGTGCAATTTCTCTGGAGTACGCCGATACCTCATATGTGGGGGAACGCCATTGTTTGGGTGCACGGCAGGGCTTGAAAGGGAAGGAGTGCCAATTGACGTTTTCAATGCAAAACTCGCTGGAATGGACAGCTTACCCCATGTCGCGTTTGGAGAGCCCCTGATTTGCCTAAGCAGTGGAAACCCCCCACAAGTGACCACGTTTGTAAATTAGACCCCTTAAGGAACTTATTTAGATGTGTGATGAGCACTTTGAACAACCAAGTGTTTTGTATTAGTTTATGACGTAGAGCCGAGAAAAAAAAATCATTTTTTTTCTACAAAAACGATATTTTTGCCGCAATATTTTTATTTTCACTAGGGTACCAGGAGAAATTGGACCCCAGAAGTTGTTGTGCTATTTCTCCTGAGTCCGCTGATACCTTATATGTGGGGGAAAGCCATTGTTTGGGTGCATGGCAGGGCTTGGAAGGTAAGGAGCGCCAATTGACGTTTTCAATGCAAAACTAGCTGGAATTGACAGCGGAACCCATGTCTCGTTTGGAGAGCCCCTGATGGGCATTTCCTCTGTTTAGGCACAACAAGTGCCCCCTTTTTGGAAACTAGACCCCAATGAAATTATCTAGATGTGTAGTGAACACTTTGAACCCCCAGGAGCCTCACAGAAAATTATGATGTTGACTTGTAAGAAAAACTTTTTTTCCACAAAAATGTTGAAAAAATATATATTTTCACAAGGGTAAGAGGGGAAAGTGGACCTCAAAATCTGTTGTCCAATTTCTCCTGAGTACGCTGATACCCCATGTGTTGGAGAAAACTACTGTATGGGTGCATGTCGGGGCTCGGAAGGGAAGGAGTGACGCTTTGGAATGCAGACTTTGATGGAATGGTCTGTGGGCGTCATGTCACGTTCTCAGAGCCCCTGATGTGCCTAAACAGTGGAAATGCCCAACAAGTGCTCCCTTTTTGGAACTGATACCTGATTTGTGAAGTTTATAATGTACCGTCATACGTCAGTTGTGTAGGACAACCTGACAAATACTACACAACTGACTTATGACAACCTGACGAACACTACATCAGTTGTGTAGTGTTCATCAGGTTCTCATACGTCAGAAATTAATTTAGTAGTGCATGAACGTATGGTATCTTTTTGACGCATTCTTTCATGCACAGGCCAGGTTTGTCTGGGCAGGTGTCACATTGATGAATGGTGTCCTTGCGTATTCCCCTTTTATAACACACTCGGCACCTTTTTTGTGACTTACCTTTTTTTGCGACTTGAGGGATCTCCCCTGGTGTTACACTCACGCCCGGACTGACTGGCGTGAGTGTGGTTAGTGGTCCCACTGGGCCACGAACCGAGGAGTGCCTGGAGGGGCGTGACTAAGGGTCTCGCCAGATCCAGCCACGAACACACAGCAGCTTAATCGACTCCGTGGTCTGAGGAGGGGTATGTGGGAGGTGGCCCAGGTGCTACTCCAGGTCAGACTCCGGTCACAGCTGTTGACCCACACCAGGGAATGCAGAAACGGGCAGGCACGGCTGGTATGCAGACAGGTGGGTACTGGCTGGCACGGCTGGTATGCAGACAGGCGGGTACTGGCAGGCACGGCTGGTGTACAGACAGGCTGGTACTGGCAGGTAGGAACGCAGGCTGGATAGGGACCAGTACAGACTGGGATACAGGAACAGAGCCGCAGGTGTGGTGCACAAGCAGAGCAGAACCACAGGCGTGGAGGACAAGCTGAGCAGAGCATAGCGAAACCGCTGGTGCAGAGGACGAGCAGAGCGAAACGCAGGTGCGGTGGACAAGCAGAGCAGATCGAAACCGCAGGTGCAGTGGACAAGCTGAACAGAGCGAAACCGCAGATGCGGTGGACAAGCATTTCAGAGCGAAACCGCAATTGCTGTGGACAAGCAGAGCAGAGCGGAACCGCAGAGCAGAAGGTGCAGGCAGACAGGACAGGGTTCTGTTTACATGGAACAGACTGGGAAACACAGGAAGATAGTTAGAACACAGGAGGTAGATACGGAGGCAGGGAGCCGGGACAAGCAGAACCAGATACACACAAGGTACTTACAATGAAGTAGCGAGACACAAAACTCACAAACAAGTACAGAGACAACGAGTTGGAGTTAGGTGCAGGTTCAGACACTGCAGGAAAAGGGAAGGTACGGACATAGAGACAAACAGGTAACGGGCTAGGACACAGTTCAGACAGGAACTGAACCCGGAACAAGATACAGGAATGAGCCTGGGAACTCAGCCCCCAGGGTGGCGGAAACAGACAAGATACAGGACAAGACCTGGCAACTCAGTTGCACAGAACACACTGAAAGAAAGTGTTGCTCAGGCTCAGGGTTTAAGTATCCAGTGACTCACAGCAATAGGCTGGGGACGCATTAGGAGTGCACACACTGTAACTTTAAGAATCAGGCAGTAACCGCGCCGATACCCTAAGTAATCAGACAAGAGTCATGCACACAGCAAGTACTGGAGCAAAGTGTGCAGCTTGGACCGATAGGTAAGTTGGCGGTCTTGCATGGTGGGAGATGGTAAGCCATGCCAGCATGCCGCCAGGGATGTTACACCTAGGAAATGCTGGCCTGGTACAATTCGAGGTCCTTCAGTTCTGGAGGTACTGGGGCCCGCTCAGTCACCACTGCCAAATATCAGGGCCTTGATAACTGTCTCCTGGAAGTGAAGGTACGACGCAGAAGTCTGGCCTGCACATTGTGACAGAAGGAAAGCATTGTGCATTGCCATCTGTACAAGGTACACCACCAACTTCTTGTACCACACCCTGGCCTTTCTCAAAGCACTAACGGCTGGAGGACTTGATGAGAAAGATCAACTCCCCCCATGTACTTGTTGTACCCCATTACACAGTCTGGTTTGACGACCTGTGTAGTGGAACCTCGTACAGTGCTGAGGGTGCTGCCATCACCATGTATGGTGGGCAAGATAAGGACATCCCTCTTGTCCTTGTATTTAAACACCAGCAGGTGGTCACTACATTGGGCTCTGCTCTCACCACTTCTGAGCAGCTGCCCAATTAGCGTCTTTGGGAGGCCTCTCTGATTTTTGCAGACAGTATCGCAGGCTTTGGTACATCGCGCAGAGAGGGACTTGAAGAGAGGGACACTGGTATAAAAGTTATCCACGTACAGGTGATAACCTTTATCCAGCAGTGGGTGCACCAAGTCCCACACAATTTTTCCACTCACTCCCAGAACAGGGGGACATTCAGGGGGTTTAATCCAGAAGTCCTTCCCTTCATAAACTCTAAATTTGTGAATGTACCCTGAGGTACTCTCACAAAGTTTATACAGCTTGATTCCGTACCTGGCCCTCTTACTGGGCAGGTACTGCCGGAATCCAAGCTGCCCCTTAAAAGCAATTAAGGACTTGTCCACACAGATGTCCCTTTGGGGTGCGTACACTTCAGCAAACTTGTTGTTGAAGTGTTTGACCGGCCGAACTTTGAAAAGACTATCAAAGTTCGCAGGGCCGGCTCCAGGTTTTTGTGGGCCCCGGCCAAAAGAGTCTCAGTGGGCCCCTTTAACACATACCACGATTCATGATGCACAGATACAGCGGAGAAATATAGGTATACAACACAGGTCCCAGGCTGTCCCCTCATCCTTCACATATGCAAACATTATTGCACACACACAGTATGCAGACATGCACGCGCACACACACACACACACAGTACTAAGACACGCAGACACGCACACACACAGTACGCAGACACGCACACAGACACAAATACGCAGACACGCACACAGACACAAATACGCACACACACACAATACGCAGGCACACACACAATACGCAGGCACACACACAATACGCAGGCACACACACAATACGCAGGCACACACACAATATGCAGACACACACAATACGCAGGCACGCACACACACACAATACGCAGGCACGCACACACACACAATACGCAGGCACGCACACACACACAATACGCAGGCACGCACACACACACAATACGCAGGCACGCACACACACACAATACGCAGGCACGCACACACACACAATACGCACACACACACAATACGCAGACGCACACACACACAATACGCAGACATGCACACACACAATACGCAGCAGACATGCACACACACAATACGCAGCAGACATGCACACACACAGAATACGTAGACGCGCACACACACACTACGCAGACACGCGCACACACACACTACGCAGACACACAATATGCAGACACACACACACAATACACAGACACGCACACACACAGTACGCAGGTATGCGCAGGCACACGGTACGCAGGTGTGCACACACGCACACATGAACATGGTACACAGATATACACACACAATACGCAGACACGCACAGATACATACACATACATATTTGAACACATTCTTAAAAACGCATATAAAACATACATAAATATATATACACAGTCATGCACACTGACATACACAGACATTCACATCATACATACACACACACATTAGAAATATTTTTTATATGGGGATTGGGGAAGCTGGCTCACCTGCCCCCTGGCCTGTGTCCCATCCAGCTCCTCAGTCATGTGGCAGTGCAGGGCCTCAGGCGTGTCACATGGCCCTGGACCATCAGGGCGGCCCATCCGTTATCGGGGCCCGGGCCGCTTCCCCGGCATCTGTGCAGGGCCGCTGGTGCTGTTCAAGCCCTGCTCTGCTACATGCAGCAGCAGTCATTGTGCTGTCAATGTGCTGGTGCTCCACCAATCAGGCCCAGTGCTGTCACTTTACAGACATGGCCGCGCGCTGTGCGGCTGTGTCTGGTAGTAATGACGCGGCAGGGGCAACACACAAGCACAGTTAAAGGCGCAGTGTCGCCCCTGCGTGTCATTACTACCAGACACAGCCGCAGAGCGCAGCCATGTCTGGAAAGTGACAGCACTGGGCCTGATTGGTGGAGCAGTAGCACACTGACTGCTGCATGTAGCAGAGCAGGGCTTGAACAGCACCGGCGGCCCTGCAAAGATGTCGGGGAAGTGGCCCGGGCCACGATAACGAGTGGGCCCCCCTGATGGTCCAGTGCCCCAGCACTTGCCCGGGTACGCCGGGTGCTGACGCCGGCCCTGAAAGTTCGGGTCATTGCGTGCAGGACACCATGCTTATCGTTGTAATGCAAGAACTTGTGGATGGCCTCAAAACGTGTCCGGGTCATGACCATTCGGAACACTGGAGTGTTATTCAAAACGTCAACACTCCAGTATTGCCAAACTTCTGGCTTCTTCAGGATCCCCATATAAAGGACCAGGCCCAAAAACTTCATCATTTCTACTGCGTCTACAGGAGACCAGTTAGAAAATGATGAAGAGGGGTTTTGTTCCAAAAACTGATTAGTGTACAAATTAGTTTGGTCCACCATGAGGTTTATAAAATCCTCAGAGAAAAAGACTTTGAAAAAGTCTATTTCTGTGAGGCTGGTGGTGTCAAACTTGATTCCTGATTCTGCCACGAGGCGAGGTCCATTCCGCCACGAGGCGAGGTCCATATGGGGTCAATAGTGGGGGGCGCTGGTTCGTCTTCTCTCCTGGGGCGACTGCGGGGCGGTCCAGCAGCACCTGCGGAGGAAGAGGAGGAGGACGACGAGGAGTCAGAAAAATAAAGAAATGTGGGATCCTCTTCCTCGCTGTCGGAGGTAAAAAAGCATATGCCTCCTCAGCTGAATAGCGAGTTTAGGATGAGCGGGACATATTTTTTTTGTTATGTATGTGGTGCGTGTGTCAGTACTTTATTTAGAGTGTGTGTGTGTCAGTGTGCTTGGTGCAAACTATTTTTTATGAAAAAAAAGGGAAAAAGGAACTCCTGTATGTGGTGCAAAGAGCGAGCACGAGTGTGGATCGGTGAACTATGTCACCGATCAACGCTCGGTGGCTGCTAATTGTGCTCATGGATGTGTGGGGAGTGGGAAGAGGGGAATTAGGGTGGATGAGGGGAGATCAGAGATGTACTTACCAAAGTCTTCTCTGTTCTTCTTTCAGCAGCAGGCTCTGAAGCAGGATCAGCAGCAGGACCGGCGCAGAAGACCCAGATGCTGGAGACCAGAGCTGGAGCTGGAGACAGGAGCAGGGTCTCCTAGTAACAGCCTAGGATCAGTGCTCTTAGGAGCACCGATTCTAGGCTGCACATCACTGTTTCTTGCAATCTGATTGCCGGAAACAGTGAGAGTGCTGTGATTGGCTGTTCAGAATTGAACAGCCAATCACAGCGATCGTGGCTGCGGGGGGGGCTGTGACACTCCCCGGGATGCCGGCGCCATCTACCCTGAGGTAAGATGGCGCCGGAAATTTAATGCAATCATCGCAACTTTGGTCGCGGGACCTCATTAAAGGCCATGACCTAAATGTACATTATTGGTCCAATCGGCCCAGGTCACCATGACGTACTATTAGGTCAAACGTCAGAAAGGGGTTAAACGAGGGGTACCAACAATTTTGACCACGTTTGTGTATATATTTATATAGAGAATATAATTAATTATTTTTGCATCGCAACATTCTGAGAGCTATAACTTTATTGTTCCACTAATGGACCTGTATTGCGGTTTGTTTTTTGCAGGACAAGATGACGTGTTCAGAGATACCATTTTTATTTCCATTCATCTGTTAGATAGTGTTTTATTCTAGTGAAGGGGTTAACTAGTGTGACATTTTTATGGGGCGAATCGTTCCGGACACGGCAATACCAAACATTTTACTTTTATTGCTTAATTTTTTTACATAAAAATACAAATTTATGGGTATAATATTTTTATTTTGTTTTTTACTTTGTGATTTTATTTTTTTTTTTTAAACATTTTTACTATTTGTAACTTTTTTTTTACTGTATTACTTAGTCCCTTTATGGAACTTTCACTCTTTACTCTTTCAGCATGGTCTGACAAGCTTGCTATCCTGATGACCTCAGGTCACCATGTCAATGATCGGGCCCTCACGATGACGTCACAAGGGTGCCAATCGGAGGGGAGAGGGAGCCCCCTTCCTTTCCCTTCCTTCTAAATGCTGTGATTGATATCTATCGCAACATTAAGGGGGTTAAATTGCTGGGAGCAGTGCGGGCACTGCTCCTGGCAATGAGAGCCGGGTATCAGCGAAGATCTTAGCTAAACACCTGGCGGCGAACAAGCGCGAACAGCTCCTGTGCGTGCAAAATTGCAATGATGTACCCTATATGTCATAGGTCGGGAAGTCCTTCCCTTCCGTGATGTACTGGGTACATCAAAGATCGGGAAGGGGTTAAAGCTTTTGCTGACAATTTTGTGAGTGGTGACTGAAATTGCTTCGGGCACACCCCAAGATTGACAGCCGGCAGCTACCAGGGGAAAAAAAGTTCATTTTTCCCTGGTAGCTATGCTTTCAGTAACGTGGCATGACAGCAATGGAACACTATTAACCTGCAAATTTACCTTGTATCTCTAGGTTAATAGGTTTGGGGACATAACTGGTTCCCTTTTTAAATATTTTTTTTTTGCATTGCTCCAGTCCTACATCATCCTAATGTCAACATGCTGGTTGCATTTGAAATAGTTGCCTCTGCTAGTGGTATGCGAGCAGTTCTATCACAAAGTTCCCTGAATCAAGAAATCATCTTTGCATATTCTTCTCCAACAATTTTTCTTCAGTTCCAGGTGAGCTTTTTTATGCTCCGCATAAATAGTATATCTGGAATATATGGAATGGTATATCTGGAATATGTATCTAATATCTTCAGTCAACCCATGGCCGAAAGTGTTTGCAGTGTTTGTTCCAGTAAATGAAGTATTTCTCCCAGAAAATTATTGCAATTACACAAATACACACACAAAGGAAACAAACATTTGTATAGCAAGACATGTGTAACTGCAATAAAAAAAAGCAAATTAGATATCATTTAATGGACAAAATTGCTGGCACCCTCACCTTATTTGGTTGCACACCCTTTGGAATAAATATCTGCAACCAATCGCTTCCTATAACCATCAACAAGCTTCTTGCAACTCTCAACTGGAATTTTGGACCACTCTTCTTTTGCAAACTGCTCCAGTTCTCTCATGTTTGAAGGGTGCCTTCTCACAACAGCAATTTTATGATCACTCCACAGGTGCTCAATGGGATTTAGATCCGGATTCATTGCTGGCCACTTCAGAACGATCCAGCACTTTGTTTCCATCCATTTCTGGGTCCTTCTTGAAGTATGTGTGGAGTCATCCTGATGACCCATGACCTAGGTGAAATTGCAAAAAAAAAATGCAATTCCACAATTGTTGCTCTTTTTTTTAACCATGTTTATGAAATGCTAAAACTGACCTGTCATTATGATTCTCCCGGTCATTACGAGTTTGTAGATACTAAACATGTATAGGTTTTTTTTTAAGTAGTAAAAAAAAAAAATCCGAAGTTTGCAATAAAAAAAAAAAAATCGCCATTTCCTAGACCCGTAGCGTCTCCATTTTTCGGAATCTGGGACCAGGTGAGGGCTTTTTTGTCCGTCAAGTTGAAGTTTTTACTAATACCATTTTCAGGTAGATATGAACTTTTGATTGCCCGTTATTTCATTTTATTGCAGTGTTGCAGCGACCAAAAAAACCTTAATTCTGGTGTTTAGATTTTTTTTGTCGTTATGCCGTTTACAGATCGGATTAATTCTTTCTATATATTGATAGATTAGGCGAATCTGAACGCGGCAACACCAAATATGTGTACATATATATATATATATTTTTTTTTTATTATTTTATTTTGAAAGGGGGCAGAATATATATATATATATATATATATATATATATATATATATATATATATATATATATATATATATATATATATATATATATATATAATTTTTTTTTTTTTTTTTTTTTTAATGTATTTTCACATGCTTCAATAGTCTCTATAGGAGACTAGAAGCTGCGATTATCCAATCGCCTGTGCATCCGCCCTGCTGTATGTAGCAGAAGTTCTCACTTGCTATGGGCGCCGACTACTGGACAGCGCTCATAGTATCCTGGCAATGACAACCACAGGATCCTCCTGCAGAACCCGGGTTGTCCTGCCAACCCTTCGGCGACCCACGGTCATGTGACGCGAACACCGATTGGGCGGGATTAGTGATGCACTTCCAGCGTGGCCATGTTAAGGTGCGACTGTTAGGGGCACATGTCAGCTGTACAGATCAGCTGTTATTTGCCCGAAAACATTCGCAGCCCACATGGACACATGGAGTGCAGAGATACGACCTTGGATGTACTCATAGTTGTTAAGGGGTTAAAAAAAATTAAATCATGAGCCTGGCACCAGACCTCTGGGACCTAGTGGCAAATACAGGCCTGCCTATAGCATTCAATGCTGTTTTTAACCAGTTGTTTACTGCAAGCCCTGGTCTGGCTATATAGCTACAGTTGTTGAGTTTATCCACAATCCTGGTTCTGAGTATTGTTTCCTGCACTGCATGTGTCTGATTGCTGTCCTGCATATACTACACTTTTGGTTCTTACTGATCCACTTGTCATCTGGCAACTCCTGCCCACTGTGCCACTATAAGGTGCCGTAGGGCGGTCGCTTTGGTCGAGCTTCTGCTCCATGATGCCTTTGCACTTAACAGGAAAATCGTGACCCAGTGTGCTGTCTAGTGTACAGTGCGTTAATCACTAGTAGGCCGCAGGCCTCCGCTGTCTGCAGTTCTCCATGTTCAGGAATGCCGCACACAACTCAGGGGACAGCATCCCCGTTTCTTGTTTCAGTAATACAGCACATTTCCTGCTTTACTTTGCATTCCGCCTATATTCAGTCTTTTGAGCTTCTTTTAAATAGCTTCAGGTTTCTAAAGATGTGAAGTGGTTGAACAAAGTGACCCGACCATTCCTTTGGCGGATTAAACTTGGAAGCTGCTCACTAGTTTATGTAACACAATTAAAAACTGGGCCCCAAAAGATGTCTGAAAAGAAGCAAAGAAAGCAGCTTTAGCACAAAAGATGTCGGCTTGTCCTGAAGAGTCTTGTGCCTGAAAAACTCAAATTGGCAGAAGTCTAAAAGACGTTGTGCACCCATACCCTTTAGATAGTAAAGCTCTCCCATATACAGTCTAAAATTAATTGAATTTGCCAATATCAACAGGTTCCGCTGACAGTCTAATGTGTATGGGTGCTCCTGACTAATGATGTCCGGGGAGATAAGGATCCAGCATGTCTGATTTAGGGCTGCAATCCTTATGTTCTCTAAATGATAAGCCTGACAGCTGTATTATCAGTCCAGCACACTGAACCTATAATGATCAAGTATCATGTTTAATAAACTAAAGATTACAAAATCTACATTTATAATTCACCAGAACCACCATCAGTACACAACTACATCACCAGAACAATCATCAGTACAGAAATACAGCACCAGAACCACCATCAGTAGATAAATACATCACCAAGATTAGTACAGTGATCACTTGCAATGTCATGCTAGCCACCAGTTATACACTTGTATCACATAAAACTGCAACTCCCAGTATGTCCTTAACAATGGCAAGGAGATTATTGAAGTTTTTGCCAACCATCAAGCTACGGACCATACAGGAACCACAGTACTGATTATTTGCAGGGTGAAGCACTAGTAAACATTTAAAGAGTAACTTATAAGGATGGTCCAAAAGCAAAGTCATTTTCATTCTAAATCCTTATACAGTGGTGTGAAAAAGTGTATGCCTTATTTCTTATTGTTTTGTATGTTTATCCCACTTAAATGTTTCAGATAAAAAAAACAACTAAATATTAGACCAAGATAGCACAAGTAAATATAAAATGTAGTTGTTAAATGAAGGTCTTTTATTATTAATGTAAAAAGAAATCCAAACCTACAGGGCACTGTGTGAAAAAGTGATTGCCCCCTAAACCTAATAACTGGTTGGGCACCCTTATCAGCAACAACTGCAATCAAGCATTTGCGATAACTGGCAATGCGTCTTTTACAACTCTCTGGAGGAATTTTGGCCCACTCATCTTTGCAAAATTGTTGTAATTCTGCCACATTGGATGGTGAACCACCTTTTTTAGGTCATGCCACAGCATCTCAATCGGATTAAGGTCAGGACTTTGACTAGACCACTCCAAAGTCTTAATTTTGTTTTTCTTAAGTCATTCAGAGGTGGACTTGCTGGTGTGTTTTGGATCCTTGTCCTGCTGCATAGCCCAAGTGAGCTTCAGCTTAAGATCACAAACATATGACCATACATTCTCCTTCAGAATTTTTTGGTAGACCGCAGAATTCATGGTTCCATTTATCACAGTAAGTCTTCCAGGTCCTGAAGCAGCAAAATAGCCCCAGACCATCACATTACAACCACCATATTTTTCTGTTGGTATGATGATCATTTTTTGAAATACTCTGTTACTTCTATGCCTGATGTAATGGGACATACACGTACACCTTCCAAAAAGTTCAACTTTTGTCTCGTCAGTCCACAGAGTATTCTCCCAAAAGTCTTGGCGATCATCAAGATGTTTTCTCACAAAACTGAGACTGTTAATTTTGCACAGCAGTGGTTTTCATCTTGGAACTATGCTATGCATGCCATTTTTGCCCAGTCTCTTTTTTTATGGTGGAGTCATGAACACTGACCTTACCTGAGGCAAGTGAGGCCTGCAGTTCTTTGGATGTTTTTGTAGGGTCTTTTGTGACCTCTTGGATGAGTCGTCGCTGCGCTCTTGAGGTAGTTTTAGGCTATGTGCCCATGATGCAGAAATGCTGCATATTTTTTCCGCTTCTCCCTGGCAGGAAAATTGCATGCGGTTTTTACATGCGTTTTTCCTGCCAGGTAGAAGCGTTTGTCAAGTGTTTTTGCATGCATTTCTGCAAGCGAGTTATCAAGCGCTTTTCCAAGCGATTTTAGCATCACAACACCGCTACCCATGCTGCAGACCTGACGGAGGGGAGAAAACACCGGGAGGACATCGGAAGGTAAGTATAATCTTTTTTTTATTTTAAATTCTTTGGTTCTGTGGTACCCAGGTCTGGAGGAGAGTCTCCTCTCCTCCAGACCTGGGTACCATCCGCACATTGAACCGTGTGATATCCGCATCTGCAGATGCAGTGATGCTTATGTCACGCGGTCCAATGCAAGTCAATGGCGGCGATTACGCTGTGTGTCCGCAAAATTAATGGACATGCTGTGGATTTTTGAGCGCCGCATAAACTCTGCAGAAAAATCTGCAGCATGGGCATTGACATTGCGACTTGTCATTGGGGATCATGGGGGACAGATTACCAAGCATTTTTTAAGCGTTTTCGCTGCGGAAATTCCGCGGCAGAAACGCTTAAAAAACGCATAGTGGGCACGCAGCCTTAATATATCTTTATATTTGTGGATAATCGCTCTCACTGTTGTTCATTGGAGTCCCAAAGCTTTAGAAATGGCTTTATAACTTTTTCCAGACTGATTATCTCAATGACTTTGTTTCTCATTTGTTCATGAATTTCTTTGGAACGCAGCATGATGTCTAGCTTTTGAGGATCTTTTGGTCTACTTTACTTTGTCAGGCAGGTCTCAGTTAAGTGATTTTTAGATTGACAACAGGTGTGACAGTACTCAGGCCTTTGTGTGGCTAGGGAAATAGAACTGTGATAAACCACAGTTAATTTATGTTTAAAGGATGGGGGGGGGCAACTTTTTCACACAGGGCCCTGTAGGTTTGGGTTTCTTTTTCACTAAATAATAAAGACCTTCATTTAAAAACTGCATTTTTTATTTACTTGTGTTATCTTTGTCTAATATTTAAATTTGTTTTGTTATCTGAAACATTTAAGTGTGACAAACATACAAAAGAATAAGAAATCGGGAAGGGGGCAAACACTTTTCACGCCACTGTATATTTAGTACCATAATCTAAATTATTTTCAAATATACTTGTATTAAAAATTCCCTATCCTTCTTTAACTACACTATTTAATCACAATGACAGCGCTCCTCTCTTGCCGGCTCAGATCTGTAACAATGTGCTGGCAACAGAGCGGTGTCAGAATACCTGGTGTGCAGAGACCAGCACCGCCCCCACAAGTGACGTCACTGGTCTCTGCACGCCGGGTATTGTGATACTACTCTCTTGCCAGCTCATTATGCACCCCGCACAGTGCACAGGGACTAGTCCAGCCGCTGAAGTGAGTGTCACTGATTGCACTTCATTCCAGGGCTGGGGCAGAGGCTGCGGTAGTGACCTCAGTTTCTGCCCCCTGATAACGCTTTGTTTGAGTATCCCAGCATGCACAAAAGCAATTGGGCTATGTTCACACTAGGCATTTTTTTTCTGCAGCAAAACCTGATCTCTTTGAGGGAAAGAAGCTGCGTCAAAAACGCAAGTTTTGGTGCATTTTTGTTGCGTTTTTCAGGATCCCAAAGTTCAGCTTTGCTTCCACCACAGAAGCATGAACACAGGTCACCAGTGCAAGACATATGTGAAACCATATTAACCAGAATTACAAATGTAACAGTGGGGGAGGTGAATTGTTCAGGAATATTTTTTTTAAGACTTTGGCAGTGCATTGAGTTTGTAGGACACTATTTTCACTCACACTATGGTCTTCCATTGAGTTTTTCAGAGATTGTTAAATTTCACACCTCCATGGGCCACAGTTATTGTTCAATCTCACACCTAGATGAGCCAAGGTTTGCATTGTACACATCACTAATTTAATTAAACTGTCCTAATCCAAACTGACATCTCAGATGACAGAGGCAAGATGGTAAAATCACAAAAATGAATGTTTCACATACAGCTGTACTTGTTTTTTTTTCACTAAAAACGCAGCAAAACCTGATGGCTATGTTCACACTATGCTTTTTTTCACCACCCATTACTTTTTAGTGGGTGAAAAACGCAGAAAAAAACGCTGAAAGAAGTGACATGCTCTATTGTACAAAAAACATGCAAAGCACAAAATACTGATGACCTAAAAACCAATGTGTGTGCATGATATTTCTGAAATCTCATAGATTTTGCTGGTACTGTAAAACGCAGCTGAAAATTTGCATAAAAAATGCCTAGTGTGAACATAGCCTAAGATAGTGTAGTTAAGGAAGGATAGGGCATTTTTAATGCAAGTATATTAAAAAATAGTTTAGATTATGGCACTAAATTGATAAGGTTTTAAGGATGAAAATTACTTTGCCTTCAGACCACACCCTTTAACTTTTGGGATATTTCTTATATGTTTTATTTCCATTAATTCTGAGCAGGTTGGTGCAGCAATGTGTGCCAAGACCCCCATCAATTGCTCAAAAGACCTCTTAGAAGTGCACAGCTCAAGAGTAGAGAGGAGCGAACTTGTTCGGAAAACGTTCGCCAATCTCAAAGTCAGCACGAACATTTGGATTCATGTAAGGAATCCCGAGTGTTTTCGTCAAAATAGGCAAAATTAGTTAAGGCTATGTGCCCACGTTGCAGAAATGAAGCAGAAAAGTGACCAATCAGCAAAGTGGTGTTTAAATTTGGCGCCAATAATGCTGATTGGTGGCGACCGCGACCAATCAGCAGAGCGGTGTTTAAATTTGGCGCCAATAATGCTGATTGGTCGCGGTCGCCGGCCGCGACCAATCAGCAGAGCGGTGTTTAAATTTGGCGCCCACAATGCTGATTGGTCGAGGTAGCCGGCTGCGACCAATCAGCGAGATTGGCGCCAAATTTAAACAACACTCTGCTGATTGGTCGAGGTAGCCGGCCGCGACCAATCAGCAGAGCGGTGTTTAAATTTGGCGCCAATCTCGCTGATTGGTCGCGGGCGGCCGTGACCAATTAGCAGAGTGTTGTTTAAATTTGGCGCCAATCTCGCTGATTGGTCGTGGACGTCAGCCGATCAGCAGAGCGTTGTTTAAATTTGGCGCCAATCTCGCTGATTGGTCGCGGCTGGCGGCCGCGACAAATCAGCAGAGCATTGTTTAAATTTGGCGCCAGTCTCGCTGATTGGTCGCAGCTGGCGGCTGCGATCAATCAGCAGAGCGGCGTTTAAATTTGCCGCCCATATCGCTGATTGGTCGCGTCCGGCGGCTGCGACCAATCAGCTTCGTATTAGCGAAGACCGGGGAGCAGTGCTGCCTGTGCGGGTACTTCCGCTGCAAGCAGCTGGGAGATGAGCGGCTGCTCGCAGCAGAAGCATCCCGACCGGCGGCGCTAACGGCCGCCATCTTTTTTTCTGAAATCCCGCGTCGCTGATTGGCCGCGGCCGGATCAATGAGCAACGCGGGATTTACTGGACAGACAGCGGCCGGACCAATGAGCGACGTGGGATTTCCTGGACAGACAGACAGACAGGATAAGACAATTATATATATAGATGACCACCACGCCGTCCCCCTTATGATCCCACCCCACACTACCCCTCATCCATAGTGATCCCACTCCACGCTGCCCCTCGTCCATAGTGATCCCACTCCACGCTGCCCCTCGTCCATAGTGATCCCACTCCACGCTGCCCCTCGTCCATAGTGATCCCACTCCACGCTGCCCCTTTTTTCATAGTGATCCCACCTCATGATGTCAACTCATGCGGCACCTTTTTTAGAGACATCCACACCATGCAGCCCCCTATATCTTTGGCTCAATGAGCTCTTACCTGGCAGCTCCCGGCTCCAGTGACGTCTCCTCCTCTGCGGCGGTCTGCAGTAACGTCGGCAGCGGGATGAGGTAAACTCATAGCACTGTCGTGACATCAGGTGCATCCGCACGGCAGAGCTGATTAAAGCTCCACTGACCCCGGAAGTGGACGGCGTGCACGGAGTTTAATTTGTATAAAGATGCTAATACAAATGAATACAGGGACACCCTCTCCCTGCTCACAAAAACTCAGATTTTCTTATGGAGTCTGGGGAGGGGAGGAAGATTAAAAAAAAAATAATAATAATTTAAATTCTGAGCCTGGCCCCCCCCCCCTTCCCGATCCACTGCCGTAGGAAAATAGGCCTGATCTTACCCTATCCAGTCCTGTGCTGTACACTACCAGAACAATGTATTTCCTTTACACTATGCATATTACCATATCCCAGTTTATATCACAAGACGCGCTAAAACCCACAGGACATGATTTATACTTGACTTTACACAATATATGTAAAAGACGCATGACACTATTCATTATTTTCTTGAGAGGCAGGAACACTACAGTACTGTCCACACCCTTATGCCATCTCTTTCTGTCCCTGTTGCTCATCCTGACTTCACAGCTCAGAGAATACACCTCACTAGATGAGCCTGTAGCAAACATGTTTTTTTCTCATCAACCCCTTCACGCCATGCCATTTTCTGTTTTTTCATTTTATTTTTATTCTCTTTTCTTCCAAGAGCCATAACTTTTTTATTTTTCATTACAACCCCTCGGCCCCCTCAATCACGTCACTGGCGCACCGATGGCAGCATGGAATGATGAACGCCTGTCCACGCGTGTTAAATGCCGCTGTCAGAGATTGACAGTAGAATTTAACAGGATAACAGCAACTGGCGGAACTCCATTCAACCTGCGGCTATTAGAGGCACATGATGGCTTGATTGAATCTGGCATCATATACAGGGAAAGATGCGGGCTCTGCATGTGAGCCTGGATCAAAGTCAGGGAGTCAACAAATGACCCAATTTTACATCATATGTCGTGAAGGGGTTAATGAAGCAATCTCAAAACCACTTAATGGCTAAGTTACAAAGTATTTTACCATGATTGCCATTTTGCTGTATTTTTATAGTCTTTCAGATGTGGGGTGCATCATTAGATTCACGCAATAATGCACAGCACATTGCAACAGGAAATAAATAGACCTAATCACGACATGACCTATGATCATACATCTGTATGGTGGGAGATTTAAAAGAGGAAGCGCATTACAAAGTGCATGCATTTTACATGTAGGTGACTTGTGTTGTCTACATCAGCAGACCCACTGAGCTCCATGATTGGCTTCAGCTTACACTGTAACACCATGATTGTACTGCTGCTGACAATTCACAGAGACCATAGTAGCAGTAGCAGAGAGACAGTGCTGGACCTGGGGAAGGTGAGGACTATCTGTGTTTTGTTGTTTTTCAACTGTGCAACTAGATTCCCTGCTGCTTCTGGCATATATTGCACAACACACTGCTCTTAGTTTTCAGCTCTCTGTAATACCTCCTCCCAATGTTATATACAGCATCAGTGATTGGGAGGAGGCTGTATTTGGTAGATTAGTGTATGTAGAAGGAGAAAAGTATTCAAGTCTGTCTGTGTAGAATATCCAAGATAATCCCATGTCGATCATTGTGCCCTGTTTGAAGGGTGATTATAGAGAACTTCAATGCTCAGTGTAATTCGACACTCCTGCAAGAGAGGGGACCGAGAGGCAGGGAGTGACATACCTCACAGCAGCTGTGAGCTGCACAGGACGACCCCCTGTGGACTACAAGCCATGTGGCCTTTTGTGTCAGATATTATAATTCAACACAGAGTTATGGGAATACGATACATCCCAGTGATAAACCAAATAGATTTTTGGAAACCCAAGAGAATGGGGAAAGTCACCGTGGCTTTCAGCACAGTCCAGCGCACAGGGAAAGGGAGATGCACAGCCTTGGGCCCCAGTGCCTCGTATCCACGCGTAGCAGGGGCCTGGCTGGATCCGATGACGCCAGAACTGGCTCCCGAGGACCATCCATTAAGGAGGTATAGCCCATTTTAGATTTTGGCTGAGCGAGACCAGGGGTGGAGACTTAGGCTCAACCAGGGGGCAGTAGTGGGAGTGACCAAGAGAGGTTAAGATGCCCTGCAGCTAGAGCCCAGTGGCTTTTTCCTTGTGAGGTCATGACATCATGTCGTGTAGGAGAAGTCCTGCAACAAAGAGAGGGCCCCACAAGCTTCCCCCGAAAGCCAGGTCGTCCATCTGACTGGTAACTGACTCTTAATAACTGCTTAATATCTTTTGTACCCCTACTATTGTGTTTGCAAATCTGACCATTATGTAACCCTTATGTACAGTTATATGAAAAAGTTTGGGCACCCCTATTAATCTTAAGCTTAATGTTTTCTAAAAATTTGTGTTTTTGCAACAGCTATTTCAGTTTGATATATGTAATAACTGTTGGACACAGTAATGTTTCTGCCTTGAAATGAGGTTTATTGTACTAACAGAAAATGTGCAATCTGCATTCAAACAAAATTTGACAGGTGCATAAGTATGGGCACCTCACCAGAAAGTGACATTAATATTTAGTAGATCCTCCTTTTGCAAAAATAACAGCCTCTAGTCGCTTCCTGTAGCTTTTAATGAGTTCTTGGATCCTGGATGAAGGTATTTTTGACCATTCCTCTTTACAAAACAATTCCAGTTCAGTTAAGTTTGATGGTCGCCGAGCATGGACAGCCCTCTTCAAATGATCCCACAGATGTTCAATGATATTCAGGTCTGGGGACTGGGATGGCCATTCCAGAACATTGTAATTGTTCCTCTGCATGAATGCCTGAGTAGATTTGGAGCGGTGTTTTGGATCATTGTCTTGCTGAAAGATCTATCCCCTGCGTAACTTCAACTTTATCTGATTCTTGAACATTATTGTCAAGAATCTGCTGATACTGAGTGGAATCCATGCGTCCCTCAACTTTAACAAGATTCCCGGTGCCGGCATTGGCCACACAGCCCCAAAGCATGATGGAACCTCCACCAAATTTTACTGTGGGTAGCAAGTGTTTTTCTTGGAATGCTATGTTTTTTTGCCGCCATGCATAACGCCTTTTTGTATGACCAAACAACTCAATCTTGGTTTCATCAGTCCACAGGACCTTCTTCCAAAAAGAAATTGGCTTCTCCAAATGTGCTTTTGCATACCTCAGCCGACTCTGTTTGTGGCGTGCTTGCAGAAATGGCTTCTTTCGCATCACTCTCCCATACAGCTTCTCCTTGTGCAAAGTGCGTTGTATAGTTGACCGATGCACAGTGACACCATCTGCAGCAAGTTGATGCTGCAGCTCTCTGGAGGTGGTCTGAGGATTGTCCTTGACTGATCTCACCATTTTTCTTCTCTGCCTTTCTGATGTTTTTCCTGGCTTGCCACTTCTGGCCTCAACAAGAACTGTCCCTGTGTTCTTCCATTTCCTTACTATGTTCCTCACAGTGGAAACTGACAGGTTAAATCTCTGAGACCGCTTTTTGTATCCTTCCCCTGAACAACTATGTTGAATAATCTTTGTTTTCAGATCATTTGACAGTTGTTTTGAGGAGCCCATGATGCCACTCTTCAGAGGAGATTCAAACAGGAGAACAACTTGCAAGTGGCCACTTTAAGTAGCTTTTCTCATGATTGCATACACCTGGCTATGAAGTTCAAAGCTCAATGAGGTTACAAAACCAAAAAAAGTGCTTTAGTAAGTCAGTAAAAAGTAGGTAGGAGTATTTAAAACAAGAAAATGATAAGGGTGCCCATACTTATGCACCTGTCAAATTTTGTTTGAATGCAGATTGCACATTTTCTGTTAGTACAATAAACCTCATTTCAAGGCAGAAACATTACTGTGTCCCACAGTTATTACATATATCAAACTGAAATAGCTGTTGCAAAAACACCAATTTTTAGAAAACATTAAGCTTAAGATTAATAGGGGTGCCCAAACTTTTTCATATAACTGTATGTAGTGTATTGTCTAGTGTGCCCTTAAGGCGATTAAATATAGAATTTAACCCTGGGCTGCTCTTTTATCTCGATCCACAAACTTTCACGCTACCAGGCTGCTTTCTAGCCCAATATAAGTCCGTTATATCTAATAGAAACTGGTGGCAGCTCTCCCAGGCCGACCAGGCTCTGCTTCACTGGAGCTAGTGAAGGAGCCTGTCAGGGGTGTGAGCGAGTGTGGTGCCACGTCAGTGACTGAGTGGACCACTTCTTCTCACTCCTTGGTGGCTTCCT
This sequence comes from Phyllobates terribilis, assembly GCF_046119375.1. NCBI lineage: Eukaryota > Metazoa > Chordata > Amphibia > Anura > Dendrobatidae > Phyllobates > Phyllobates terribilis. The sequence continues at coordinate 274,383,303 of NW_027362769.1, read as the reverse complement.
GTACCCATTGTGGACAAGGGGTGTCTGTGTAGAACTGTACCAATCTGACCTTAAGCGTCCTCGAGGGGATGCGGAACGTCACGTTGGTGCAAAGGGAAGATCCGTATAATGTGATCCTTCTGACGTAATAGTAACGTCAGGCGGGTAGTGGATCCATCACAAGTGGTGGCAGTGGTGGGATTCTGCGGGGTTTCTCTGCTGCCATTTCTTCACATTGGTGGCAGCGGTGGGATTCTGCGGGGTCCCTCTGGTGCCATTTCATCACACTGTCTAAAAGGCTGATTACACAAACTAGTAAGGAAAGAAAGCACACTTTGCAAAGAGGGTAATGTGATTCACATAGGCTGTGTAACACTGTAAGAGGACAAAACTTTGACAGATTGAATGGGGTGTCAACACACACTCTTCTCTATAGCATCAGTATTTGTCAACAGAACCCGACAGTATGTGTCAACAGAATGGTTTTTGAGAGGAGATCTAATCTTTTCCTATATTAACTGCTATACAGGTACAGTATGTCTGTTTCAATGGATACTTGCATTCTCCATAAAAATCTAATAATAATCTCCAAAAAATAATAACCTTAAAAATTCAGCATTGTGTTTTTCTTCTAGGAAATGCATCATTAATTAAAGAAGCACTCCCATGGAGATTATTTTTTATAAATCTGTTTATATGTGCATTCAATGTTGTGTGTGTGTGCTTATATACTCACCTACTGCCGTCTTCTCTGAGATTCAGCTCTGTTCTGCTTCTCTTCTTGGTGATATCACCCTCTTCAGACTATCCAGCTCACTGTGTGATCTATGCATGAGCCGGAAGTCTCTTTTACAACGTAAGCTTACGAAGCCTCAGTCTGATGATCCACTTCCTATGACGTCCTGTTGGAATAGCAATTCCTATGCTTACGCTCTGCTCTGTCAACAGTATGTCACTGACTATTTCATGTTGATTTACAGCTGGATCCCCACTGCCTAACTTAACACAGGTGTGCTGAGTTAGTGCAATTTACATTGCATGAGGCTGCACAATAGCAGTGCAAAAAATTCTACATGCAACTCTGATTTCTATTGCTTACACTGGCTATCAGTGTAACTAATAAACTCCTCACACTACAGTGCTCACGCAGTGTTAAGCGCACTAACTCAATGCGTCTGTACTGAGTTATGCAGAGGGCAGCTGGCTGTCAATCAGCATTATGTCGATACTGACGCCGCATCGACAGAGTAGAGCGTAAGAGAAAGAACTGCTCTGTCGATGTGACGTGGGAGAATTACCTCTAGAAGTGGTTCTGTGACTTCTCTAACTCATGGATGATCGTCACATGCAAGAACAAGCAGGTACCTAGCAACTGCCTATCGATAAATGCTTAACCCCATAGAAGAAAAAAAATTGTCCCTGCATAACAACTTTTAACATTTGAGTATAGTGAGATAGCTAAGAACTCGGAGAGGAATTGATTCAAATACAACAAATATACCAAAGGGGCCTGAAAGCAGCATTGGTGACCCAGCTTCTCTAATTGGTATTTAGATGGTGATGACCAAGCCCAATTTTTCAAATCTGACAAGTCTTTATGTGCTAATAAATCTGCACAGCACTGTTTCAATATATTCCAGTGATTTTGAAATATTTTTTTGTGACATATTGCACATTATGTTAGTGGTAAATTTAGGTCAATATGATTGCCGTTTATTAAAAAAAAAGGATCAGCTTCCTGGAGAAAATGTACTTTCTTTCAGCAGCAGAAGGGAAGGAAGGGAGACACAGATCCATTACTAGTGGGTAGGCGGAGCCCCACAGGATAGTTCACCTCAGATTAGAAAAAAGTGACGACCGGCCCCTCCAGCTTAGGCTCCTCCTACTCCCATGTTCCTCACTCTAAAATTTGAGGTCGCAGAGGATAGTCGCTGCCTTTGCAGCTCCTCAGAAGAATTTTTTATTTTTACAAGGAGACCTGGACCCCCCGTGGTCTAGAGGTCTCAGCGCTGCTGGGACCCCTGGCCCTCCCCTGGCGGATCTGCGTACCCCCTAAGGAGGTCCCCACAGAACCCTGCTGGCCCCGGGGGATACAGGGTGCTCCCTGGCCTAGATGCACACCACTTCTGTGGGGTCCCTGCGCGCTCTGCCGTGGGGGGGGAGCAAAGGGCCACGGCGCCACACATCCCTGGGGGTCCCTGTGGCGCTCAGCTGGGTAAGTGCTCTCTGTGGTCTGAGTGCTTCAGCGGCTGCTGTGGCAGCCGCTGTTACTGTTTTCAAGTGGTGACTGCTTGTTTCGTCCCTGCAGGAGGATATCTCCGCTGCAGGCATTTGTGTTATGCTTGTGTTAGTAAATATAATTTCAGCAGCAGAAGGGAAGGAAGGGAGACACAGATCCATTACTAGTGGGTAGGCGGAGCCCCACAGGATAGTTCACCTCAGATTAGAAAGTGACGACCGGCCCCTCCAGCCTAGGCTCCTCCTACTCCCATGTTCTTCAGTCTAAAATTTGAGGTCGCAGAGGATAGTCGCTGCCTTTGCAGCTCCTCAGAAGAATTTTTTATTTTACTCCGGAGACCTGGACCCCCCCCGTGGTCTATAGGTCTCAGGGGGTCTCGGCGCTGCTGGGACCCCTGACCCTCCCCTGGCTGATCTGTGTACCCCCTAAGGAGGTCCCCGCAGAAGCCTGCTGGACCCGGGGGATACAGGGCGCTCCCTGGCAGAGACGCACACCGCTCATGTGGGGTCCCTGCGCTCTCTGCCGTGGAGGGGAGCGAAGGGCCATGGCGCCACACATCCCTGGGGGTCCCTGTGGCGCTCAGCTGGGTAAGTGCCCTCTGTGTGTGTGGAGTGCTTCAGCGGCTGCAGCGGCAGCCGCTGTTACTGACAGAATGGTGACTGCCTTTTTGTCCTTGCAGGCAGAGGGGTACGGCACCCCGGTGTAAGGCCCTGACTGCTAAGGAGACGGGTGCTTCCTTCCTGCCGCACCCCGAGCCGGAATCACAAGACCCTCAGAGACCCACATGCGGGCAGATTCCATGACTGGCTGAGCACAGAGAACAGTAGCTGATGATGCACAGCCCTCTCCTCTTCCCCGGGTGGCAGGGGAGCAGGGACAGAGGAACGCGGGCTCCGTTAGTGTCGGGGGGCGTGGCTTCGTGCTCTTGGCTGCCTGCCATCATAGCCTCAAGCAGGAAGCCCCGAAAAGCGCGCGCTGAAGCTGTCCCCGCCCCCCTTCTCCTTCTTCACGGGCCCTCTGCATTACTTCCTTCTCCCTGCTCCCTGCCCCCCCCCCCCCACACACACACACACAGGCTCCAGGAACAACGCGGCCAGCTGGTGAGTCACTTCTGTCTCTTAAGGCAGAAGATTCCTTTGTTTTTTCTCACCATTGCAGCGCAGAGCGCTGCTGCTTCTCTGCTGAACGCACACCTCTGACCTTTTAAGGCAAAGGTGCTTTTTGGTCAGCAGCATTAACCCCTTCTGGGGGTCTGGCCTTATCAGAACAGTTAACCCTTTCTGTAATAGGTTAACCTTTGTTCTGCAGAGCTGTGGTAGTTTTTTCTCCCTCTAAGGAGAAGCTTTAACCCTTCAGTGCTTGGTGAATTTTTTGTGGGGGAACAGGCTGTGATAATGGAATCACACATTCCCGGTTACTGTACCCATTATAAAGGGTTATTACCGCTTTATCCGCGACGCTCGCAGCTGCGTGGGGGGCATGTCTGATCAGGGTCCAGGGGGCGCGGACCTCTCTCTCGGCCTGCTTCAGGTGTATCTGATGCGCCGGGGTCTTCGACGGCGTCAGGTTCGACACTTGTCGGGGGTCTCAGTGATGTTAAAGTGGAGGCGCTCACTCGCTCCATAGACAGTCTGTCTAACCACCTGGGTCATTGGGTATCAGCTAAGCCCCATCCGGCGTCACGACGCAGGAAGCGCCACAGGCCTGTGGTGGCGCTGTCTCCTCCGCGCAGCGCATCGGAGGCTTCGGAATCACCGACGAGCTCTGCTGGTGAGATCTCCGATTCTGATGAAGAGGATCGGCAGGGTCGCTCTGCTTCGCTTTCGGGCCGCGTGGATGCTCTTATTGGAGCCATGCGGGAAGCGTTACAGCTGTCTGAAGAGGTGACGAGGCCTGGCAAGTCGGCCCGTCTGTATCAGGAGTCGCGTCGGGCTCGTTCGACACTGCCAGCGCATGATGAACTTAACGAGGCAGTGGAGAAGGAACGCCTGTGTCCGGATAAACGCTTCCAGGGGTTGCGGTTCTTTGATGCCCTGTATCCCTGCTCCACGGAGACGATCGCTAATTGGGTCCCCTCTCCTGTAGCGGATGTGCCATTGTCTCAGCTGAGCAAATCCTCCTTGCTTCCTGTTAAAGGGAAGGCGAGTGTACAGGAACCGCTAGACAGAAGGACGGAGTTAGCGGCGAGTTCCATCTACGAGGCCGCGGGTCATGGACTCCGAGCAGCCTTGGGGGCCATGTGGGCTGGTGAGGCTTCTCTGCGGTGGTTGGTCCACCGTCTGAAGTGGAAAGACTCTTCCAGCTTTTAGAAGAGGCGGCCCGATATGGCAGGGACGCAGTGCTGGATACTACTTCGGTTCTGTCCAGGGCTCAATCCTCGGCCGTCACAGTCAGGGGAGCACTGTGGCTTAAACAGTGGACTGGATACGCAGTATCCAAACAAGGTTTGCTGAGTCTGGCGTACAAGGGCGGTCAGCTTTTTGGTTCAGACCTCACGGAGCTGATTGCCAAGGCAAAGGCCAAGGATTCGGCTTTGCCGCAGCGGAAGGTAGCGGCTTCTACGTCTGGCAAGTCAATTGCAGGTAGTGGTCGCCGGTCCTTTCGGCCCAGGGGATGGTTCCGTCAGCCCTCTTGGAGATCGGGTCGTCCCTCGTCTTCCGGGAAAAAGACCACCCAGAAATCCCATACTCCCTGGAAACAACACTTCCGTCAGGACAAACGGGAGGTTGACAAAAAGTCCGATAAGGCGGACTGACGCCAGGAACCCACCCGAGGGCTCTCGGGTGGGAGGTCGTCTGCTACAATTCGGGTCGTTTTGGGCGTCCCACGTATCGGACGCCTGGGTGACGCGGGTTATGTCGGCAGGCTATTTCATAAGAGTTTCATTCTCAACTCCCGGACAGGTTTCGCCCGTCACGCATCCCGTCCGAGCCCAAGCTGGCTGCCGCACTGCTGCGGGAGGTCGACTCTCTTCTGCAGCAGGGTGTGGTGGTTCCGGTTCCACCGGAGGACCGGGAAAGGGGGTTTAACTCCAACCTTTTTGTGGTCCCCAAAAAGGAGGACAAGTTTCGCCCCATACTGGACCTCAAGGATTTGAATTTTTATTTCCGGACCCGGAAATTCCGTAGGGAGTCTCTTCGCTCTGTCGTGGCGGCCCTGTCGCAGTACGATGTCTTGGTGTCGATCGACATCCGCGATGCCTATTTGCATGTCCCTATCGGCAGGGCTCACCAGCGTTTCCTGCGTTTCGCCATAGGTCAGGCCCATTACCAGTTTGTGGCCCTACCATTCGGGTTGGCCTCGGCACCCAGGGTTTTTACAAAGATTCTGGCGCCGCTCATGGCGCTCCTTCGAAGGCAAGGAGTTGCAATTCTCCCCTACCTGGTCGACCTGTTAATTGTGTCACCCACAGAGGAGGAGGCGGTGACAGCCCGCGATCTCTCCCTTCAGCACCTGGAGGACTTCGGGTGGCTGGTCAATTGGAAGAAGTCGTCTTTGGAGCCTTCGCAGTCAATCCTGTTCTTGGGGATGCATTTCGACACGGTACGGGCAGCAGTGTCCGTACCTACGGACAAACAAGCGAACCTTCGTCACCATGTCCAGGCTATGAGGTCGGCGATGACTATGTCCCTTCGGGAGTGTATGCTCCTTATGGGTCTGATGGTGGCGGCAATGGAAGCAGTACCGTTTTCACAATTTCATTCCCGGGGTCTCCAAGATCTTATTCTGACCCGTTGGGATCGATCGCCAGCTTCGCTGGATCGCTGTGTCGGTATCTCCTGCAGGGTGCGAGAGTCTCTTGGATGGTGGTTACTTCCGGAGGCCTTATCCCTGGGGAAATCCTTCCTCCTCCCGCGGTGGTCGGTCTTTACCACCGATGCCAGCCTGTCTGGCTGGCTGGGGGGGGGGGGGGGTTGGAACGATCTCTGGGTTCAGGGTGTCTGGTCGTCAGAGGAGTCGTCTCTGCCGATCAACATCCTGGAGTTGAGAGCATTTTTTTCTCGGTCTCCGACATTGGACGGTCCGGGTTCAGACGGACAATGCGACAGCTGTTGCGTATATCAACAATCAGGGCGGGACGAGGAGTTCTAGACTCATGATGGAGGTCTCTCGGATCCTGGTTTGGGCCGAGTCCAGGGTTCCAGCCATATCCGCGATTCACATCCCAGGAGCGCTGAATATCACGGCTGACTTCCTCAGTCGCGAGCAGATGGATTCCGGAGAATGGAGCCTTCATCCGGAAGTTTTTGCACTGCTGTGCTCCCTTTGGGGGACTCTATGGCATCCAGGTTGAACGCCAGAATCCCGACCTTCATGTCCAGGTACAGGGACCCGGAAGCTGTGGCGGTAGATGCTCTAGTGGGACCAGTTCGAGCTGATCTACGTGTTTCCGCCGGTATGCTTACTCCCTCTAGTGCTCTGGAGGATCAAACTCGAACAGATCTCGGCGATTTTGGTGGCGCCGGATTGGCCGAGGAGAGCGTGGTATTCAACGTTGGTGTCTCTTCTGGCGGCGCCTCCGTTTCCACTGCCTCTTCGTCCGGACCTGTTAACCCAGGGGCCCTTTCGCCATCCGGACTTGAAGTCTCTTTGTTTGGCTCTTGAGACCGAGATCTTGACCCGTCGTGGGTTTTCAGCCGTTGTCATTGCCACCTTGCTGGCGGCCAGAGGTCCAGCTACGGCTAGGATTTATCACAGAACTGGGGAGGCCTTCAATTCATGGTGGTCTGGTTCATCAAGAAACCCGAGTGTTTTTTCCATTCCCAACTTCTTATGCCTTTCTGCAATGTGGTTTGGTCAAGGGTCTGGCAGTTAGTACCTTGCGGGGTCAGGTATCTGCACTGTCTGTGCTTTTTCGGAAGGCTATTGCTTTGCGCAGAGATGTGCATTAGTTTTTTCGCGGGATTGCACGTCAGTTTCCGCCTCGGAGGTCGTTTGTGGCTCCTTGGCGGCTCAATCTAGTCTTGGAGGCTCATCAACATGGGCCGTTTGAGCCTTTGGATTCAGCTATGCTTTACTTGCTTTCTTGGAAGGTGGCCTTCCTGGTGGTGGTCACCTCCTTGAGAAGGGTCTCTGAGTTGGCGGCACTGTCTTGCTTGCCAACTTTACTGGAATTCCACTCTGATCGTGTGGTGCTTCGTACCCGTGGCGATTTTTTGCCTAAGTTAGTATCGAGTTTCCACGTCAATCAGGATATCGTGTTGCCCTCCCTCTGTCTGAAACCGAAGAGTCCAAAGGAGCGGGCCTTGCACTCGTTGGATTTGGTGCGAGCATTGAAGTTCTATCTTTCAATCACCCAAGGGTTTCGGAAATCGGACTCTCTTTTTGTGATTCCTGCTGGTCGTCGGCGTGGTCAGCGGGCTTCCAAGGACACTATAGCTCGGTGTTTACGTTCGTCTATCCTGGAGGCGTACCGGCTCAAGGGCGAGCCTTGTCCGGTTAAGGTTCGAGCTCATTCCACGAGAGCTGTTGGTTCGTCGTGGGCTTTTCGTCAGGGGGCCTCGGCAGCGCAGCTCTGCCGGGCGGCTACCTGGTGCTCCGTCCTCACTTTTACAAAATTTTATAAAGTGGACGTGAGTGCTTCCGCCGATGCGGCCTTGGGACGCAGGGTCCTGAAGGTGGCGGTGGTTTAGGTTATCTCTTTATCTCCTTTTTGGTGCTTGTTGCGCACTTGACTATGTTGTTGGGGTGTTGGCGATTCTGCCACTGTTTCCCACCCTTGAGTTCTGGACTGCTTTGGGACGTCCCACTAGTAATGGATCTGTGTCTCCCTTCCTTCCCTTCTGCTGCTGAAAGACGGATTTTGGTAAGACCTTACCTGTAAAATCCTTTTCAGCGAAGGAAGGAAGGGAGACACAGCACCCTCCCAGGGCAGAAGTGTATTATTGTTTTCCAGATGCAGCACGACTCCTCTCTGATGGCAGCCATCGGGACTGGGGTCGGCGCGCTAGGACTCTGTTCCAGCATTGCCAGCTCATCGCAGTTGTCAGGTCCAGTGAGTAGTGCCTGGGACTGTGTGTTCTTTCTGTTATATGCATAACCTGTTCTCTCGCATTTCTGAATTTCAGAAGGGGTTGTGTTGTTCTGCTGGTGTTGTCTGCTCTTCCTTAGCTTGTGTACGGACTGAGGAACATGGGAGTAGGAGGAGCCTAAGCTGGAGGGGCCGGTCGTCACTTTTTCTAATCTGAGGTGAACTATCCCTGTGGGGCTCCGCCTACCCACTAGTAATGGATCTGTCTCACTTCCTTCCTTCGCTGAAAAGGATTTTACAGGTAAGGTCTTACCAAAATCCGTCTTTTTCCTGAGAGCCGCCGACTTTCAATAATGTATTCATGACTGGAGCAAAAAGTCACAGCACTGACAGTGGCCTTTGTAACCACCCCAGCACTGACTGAAAGCCTGCTCTGCAGTGCCTCAGTGTAGAGCTGGCTGTCAATGAGTGCCGGGTCATGCTTACAGCCGCAGCCCTCTGTGCTGTGAGTGGTGACTGTAATTGCTCCGGGCATGCCTGAAAGCAGACTTCTCTCAGGAGCAATAAACCTTTTCTCCCGGGAGCTGCACTTTCAGTATTTCAGCCAGGCACCTTCATAACTCCTATTAACCTGCAGATTAGCTCAATAGCGTTTTCGGACCTGACAGATTCCCTTTAAATATCTCTCAATCTTCTGGCCATTAGATTTAATATTTGGCACTCCACAATGTTTTCTCTAGAGATGCATCTTATTTTGATTTCTCTTGTGTAATATTGTGATATCATACCCTTGGCTGTCTTGCAATAATAATTTATATTTCATATTTTAAGGTTTTCTGTAGAACGTCCAGCATTGAACACCACAATCTTCCCCTTGCTTCATGAGAATTTGGATGAGGTGATCAGAGATGTTCCCTTGATGCATTTGGATGAAATAACTTTATTTAAAAGTAGAGTGGCTGAGGAACCCCCAAAGCTATGGCCCTAAATTTCTTAGACTGCAGAAGAATCAGATGAATAAATAAATGTTATCAATTACTTTTATTTTCATTGTATTGTACATAATAAAATATTACAATATTACCCCTAAACAAGTTCTGTTTCTTTGTGATATTTTATTTGACGTTACTTTTATATGTGAATTAGAAGATTCATGATCATGCAGGGATTTTGAATACTGTTTTTTATAATTATTATAGCCATAACTGTATATTACTATATGAATGCTACAGGATATACAGTTGTGCTCAAAAGTTTACATACCCCAGCAGAATTTTTCCTTTCTTGGCCTTGTTTCAGAGAATATAAATGATAACTAAAAAACTTTTTCTCCACTCATGGTTATTGGTTGGGTGAAGCCATTTATTGTCAAACTACTGTGTTTTCTCTTTTTAAATGTTAATGACAACCAAAAACATCCAAATGACCCTGATCAAAAGTTCATATACCCCAGTTCTTATTACCATGTATTGCCCCCTCTAACATCAATGACAGCTTGAAGTCTTTTGTGGTAGTTGTGGCTGGGGTTCTTTATTTTCTCAGATGGTAAAGCTGCCCATTCTTCTTGGCAAAAAGCCTCCAGTTCCTGTAAATTCCTGGGCTGTCTAGCATGAACTGCGCGCTTGAGATTTCCCCAGAGTGACTCAATGATATTGAGGTCAGGAGACTGAGATGGCCTCTCCAGAACCTTCACGTTGTTCTTCTGTAGCCAATAAGAGGTCGACTTGGTCTTGTGTTTTAGATCGTTGTCATGTTGGAACGTCCAAGTACGTCCCATGTGCAGCTTCCGGGCAGATGAGTGCAAATTTGCCGCAAATATTTGCGGAAAATGTGCTGCATTCATCTTTGCTTCAACTTTTACCAAGTTTCCTGTGCCTTTTGTAGCTCACACATCCCCAAAACATCAGCGATCCACCTCCGTGCTTTACTGTAGGAATGGTGTTCCATTCATCATAGGCCTTGTTGACCTCTCTCCAAATGTAACATTTATGGTTGTGGCCAAAAAGTTCAATTTTGGTCTCATTACTCCAAATTACCTTGTTCCAGAAGTTTTGAGGCTCGTCTCTGTGCTGTTTGGCGTATTGTAAGCGAGATACTTTGTGCCATTTGCGCACTAATTGCTTTCTTCTGGCGACTCGACCATGCAGACTATTTTTCTTCAAGTGCCTCCTTATTGTGCATTTTGAAACAGCCACATCGCTAGTTTTCAGAGAGTCCTGAATTTCAGCTGATGTTATCTGTGGGTTTTTCTTTCCAACCCTAACAAATTTCCTGGCAGTTGTGGCCAAAATTTTTGTTGGTCTACCCGACCGTGGTTTGGTTTTTCAGAGCCCCTGATTTTCCATTTGTTAATCACAATTTGAACGCTGCTGACTGGCATTATCAATTCCTTGGATATATTTAAGTATCCCTTTCCTGTGTTATACAGTTCAACTACCTTTTCCCATAGATCCGTTGACAATTATTTGGCTTTCCCCATGACTCCCAATCCAGAAACGTCAGTGGCTGGATGAAAGATGCAAGAGTCTGTCTGGATCCCATAAACTCACTCCGATTTATGCACACACAGATTACAAGCATACAGGTCACAAGGGAGGATGTTACCTTTAGTAGCCATTCAAACCAATTTGTGTCAAATTCTGTGCATGTTATCAGGCCAAAATAACCAGGGTATGTGAACTTTTGTTGATCAGGGTCATTTGGATGTTTTTGGTTGTCATTAAGATTTAAAAAGAGAAACACAGTAGTTTGACAATAAATGGCTTCACCCAACCAATAACTATGAGTGGAGAAAAAGTTTCTTCTTATCATTCATATTCTCTGAAACAAGGCCAAGAAAGGAAAAATTCTGCTGGGGTATGTAAACGTTTGAGCACAACTGTATATAATATACCATAATAAAGTTTTATACTAATACTTTAGTGTCTTTAGAAAGAATTTTGACATTGTAACAGGAATTAAAGTTTAGGATTTCAAGATTTTTTTTTTCACTTAATACAGCAAACTAAATACTTTGTGCATCATTGAATATTTTGCTAGCTTCTAAATTATAGGCTGTCATATAACCACACACATATTCTGTTTTATACTGTTTATAAGCAGGGTCATATTTATCACTAGGCATGTGCCTAGGATGACAGAGTGGAGGTGGTAGCACTGTAAAGGAAATTGATAATTTATTTTCTTTTTAACATATAAGCGCTGCAGGTAGGCATCTGTTGTTCTATCTGGCAGCAGTGGGAAAGGTGGGGGCGGGACCTAGGCAGAGTTTGTCCCCCAGAAGAAAGCCTGAGCTCAGGTCAACGCAACACTGATGACATGAATGTTGGCACCCAGTCTGGCTGTGAGGAGTGGAACTAGCGACTTGTAAATCAGCACGGATCTGATAAATAGTGTTGTACAGAATGTGTGCGTGTGATGATACAGCTTCTAATCTTAATCAGCCAGATGTCTAGATTAGTTAAGCCAAGAGAAATGCACTATTGTGTTTGTATTGACTTATAAATGTATGTGTATCTGTGGCTGGTCAAGAAGGACAGACCATTGTTTATATAGCCTTGATTGTTGTCTCCTCTTGCGTCTGTGAACAATGATGTTTGTTAATATTCTAATTGCATATTGTACTAGATCCAGCTAGATGTTTATTTACCAACTATGTAAATTGATTAGCTCAAACAATGAGACCTGAGTGAGACCTGCACCTTTACCTCTGACCTGTGACTGATGACCTTAGCCACATATGTAAATATAACAAATAGTTTTTTCTACCCTGCTGAAAAGAGATTTGAAAGATAAAATCAAAGATCAGACTCTCTGACCATCCGCTTGGAAGCATGACTTTAACCAAACACAGATTTGGATTCTACAAGATTCCAGCCTAAGGGTTTATGGTCCTGATTGGAAAGATATAGATGTGCTCCATTGACCATCAGAGAGCCCATGGATACATTTGGGGAGACCAGGTTGGGACGATAAAGTCACCTAGCCTCATGGATATGTTATTTGGGATTGCCAGGTGGGACCCTCCGGTCGCCTGGAACCCATGGAGACATTCGGAGAAGCCAAATTGGGACCAGCCGGTCAACTGGCCCCATGGAAACTCTCGGAGAGGTAAGGGTGGGACCCTCGGGTCTCCTAGCCTTGTACCTCGATGGACTGCTACAGTGCCTACAAGTAGTATTCAACCCCCTGCAGATTTAGCTGGTTGACACATGCGGAATTAACTTGGCATTGTGACATTTGTACTGTAGATCAGCCTGGAAGTGGGAAATGCACTGCAGCAAATTTTGTTTTTGTTTTTTTTTTAAAAACGTTAAAAGTTAATTCAGAGTGTCATTTATTATTCAACCCCTCAAACCACAAGAATTCTGCTTGGTCCCCCAAAAGTATTAAGAAGTAGTTCAGGCACCAAGAATAATGAGCTTCACATGTGTGGATTAAAGATCTCTTTTGCCAGCCTTTTCTGACTATTTAAGACCCTCCCCAAACTTGTGAACAGCACTCAGACATGGTCAACATGGGAAAGACAAAGGAGCATTCCAAGGCCATCAGAGACAAGATCGTGGAGGGTCACAAGGCTGGCAAGGGGTACAAAACCCTTTCCAAGGAGTTGGGCCTACCTGTCTCCACTGTTGGGAGCATCATCCGTAAGTGGAAGGCTTATGGAACTACTGTTAGCCTTCCACGGCCAGGACAGCCTTTGAAAGTGTCCTCCCGTGCCGAGGCCAGGCTTGTCCGAAGAGTCAAGGCTAACCCAAGGACAACAAGGAAGGAGCTCCGGGAAGATCTCATGGCAGTGGGGACATTGGTTTCAGTCAATACCATAAGTAACGTACTCCACCGCAATGGTCTCCGTTCCAGACGAGCCCGTAAGGTACCTTTACTTTCAAAGCGTCATGTCAAGGCTCGTCTACAGTTTGCTCATGATCACTTGGAGGACTCTGAGACAGACTGGTTCAAGGTTCTATGGTCTGATGAGACCAAGATTGAGATCTTTGGTGCCAACCACACACGTGACGTTTGGAGACTGGATGGCACTGCATACGACCCCAAGAATACCATCCCTACAGTCAAGCATGGTGGTGGCAGCATCATGCTGTGGGGCTGTTTCTCTGCCAAGGGGCCTGGCCATCTGGTCCGCATCCATGGGAAGATGGATAGCACGGCCTACCTGGAGATTTTGGCCAAGAACCTCTGCTCCTCCATCAAGGATCTTAAGATGGGTCGTAATTTCATCTTCCAACAAGACAACGACCCAAAGCACACAGCCAAGAAAACCAAGGCCTGGTTCAAGAGGGAAAAAGTCAAGGTGTTGGAGTGGCCTAGTCAGTCTCCTGACCTTAACCCAATTGAAAACTTGTGGAAGGAGCTCAAGAATAAAGTCCACATGAGACACCCAAAGAACCTAGATAACTTGGAGAAGATCTGCATGGAGGAGTGGGCCAAGATAACTCCACAGACCTGTGCCGGCCTGATCAGGTCTTATAAAAGACGATTATTAGCTGTAATTGCAAACAAGGGTTATTCAACAAAATATTAAACATAGGGGTTGTATAATAATTGACCCACACTTTTATGTTTAAAATTTAATAAAATTCAACTGAGCAACATAACTTTTTGGTTTGTAAGATTTATGCTTCTGTTCATAAAACCTACTCTCGTTTGCAGTTTGAAGGCTCTAACTTATTTGCATCTTATCAAACCAGTTAAATCTGCAGGGGGTTGAATACTACTTGTAGGCACTGTATCTTCCTAAGCTTGCTGCTACCTTCTCTCTGTGGGGGCTCGCCAGAAGCGGGGGGCCACTGGTTGAGGTAGTTGTCTCTGGAAGTCCCAAAAGTCACAGCTGTTCGCAAAGTCTGCAGGCTTTGCGGAAGGGTAAGGACTCTGTAATTTGCACCATCTTGGGTATTTGCTGGGACTTTTCTATGTGTCATTGTTTGCAGTGTGTTTGCGGTCACATGAGAGGAGATAATGTCTGCATGGGTCTACTCCATGCAATGTATACCCATCTTGCAAGCGTTAGTATGCCCCACACCCTCATCCTGCTCCACTGAAGTCCTGCTACAGCCTTCAAAGATCCAGAAACTGAGCAGGTATATTTATTTATTTAAATTATTTTACTCACAAATAAAACCAGAAGTTTATATACACTATATAAAAAGACATACATGCATGTTCTTTCAATATCTGAGATGAAATCAGAATAAACCTTTTAGGTCAATTAGGATTACCATAATTTTTAATATTTGCCATATGCCACAATAATGAGAGAGAGAAAGTTTTAAAGCATTTTTATTACTTACTGCACAAAAGTTTTCATACATTTCATTAGTATTTGGTATCATTGCCCTTAAACTGAATGACTTTGGTCAAACGTTTGGGATATCCTTCCACAAGCTTCTCACAATAGTTGGTCTTAATTTAGGTCCATTCCTCCCGACAAAACTGGTGTAACTGATCCAGGTTTGTGGGTCAACTTGCTCGCACCTGCCTTTTCTGCTTTGCACATAAATTTTCAATAAGATTGAGATCAGGGCTTTGTGATGGCCACTCCAAAACATTGACTTTGTTATCCAAAAGCCAGTTTGTTACCATTTTGGCAGTATGCTTTGGGTCATTGTGCATTTGGTAGACCTATTTCCGCCCAAGCTTACACTTCCTGGCTGATGTCTTGAGATGTTCCTTTACTATTGCACATAATCTTCTTTTCTCATGATGCTATCTATTTTGTGAAGTGCACCAATCCCTCCTGCAGCAAAACAACTCAACAACATGATGCTGCCACCCCCGTGTTTCGCAGTTGGGATAGGCTCCCAAGCTTCTCCCTGTTTCCTCCAAACATAACGATGGGCATTATGCCCAAAAAGTTCAATTTTAGTTTCATCAGACCACAGGACATGTCTCTAAAACTTAAAGTCTTTGTTCCTGTGTGCATTTGCAAACATTAATCTGGCTTTTTTATGTTTCTTTTGGAGTAATGGCTTCTTTCTGCCAGAGTGGCCTTTCAGCCCATGTTGATACAGTACTCGTTTTACTGTGGATATTGACACAATCTTACCAGCTTTCGCCATCATTTTCACAAGGTCTTTTGCTTTTGTCCTTGCGTTGATATGCACATATCGGACCAAAGCACGTTCATCTCTGGGACACAGAACCCGTCTCCTTCCTGAGCGGTATGATGACTGGACATTCCCATGTTTGTACTTGCGTATAATTGTTTGCATAGATGAACAAGGCATCTTCAGGTATATTGAAATTGTACCCAAGGATGAGCCATGCTTGTGCAAGTCCACAATTCTCTTCCTGATATCTTGGCTGATTTCTTTAGACTTTCCCATGATGCTACACAAAGAAGCAGTGTGTTTCAGGTGTGCATTAAAATACATCCACAGGTGTGTCTCTAATTAACTCAGATGTTGTCAAAAACCTATCAGAAGCTTCCAAACACATGACCTCATCATATGGGCAGTCCAGAATTGTTTAAAAGCATAGTAATCTTATTGTATATAAACTTTTGACTTTGCAGTGAGTAATAAAAATGCCTTAAAACATTCTCTCTCTCATTATTCTGGAATTTGGCAAATATTAAAAATGATGGTAATCCTAATTGACCTAAAACAGGAAAGGTTTATTCTGATTTCATGTCAGATTACATGCATATGTGTCTTTTTATACAGTGATTCTAAACTTCTGGTTTCAACTGTATATAGCCCCATTAATTCCACAGCGCTTCAGAGACAATATTGGCACTGTGCCCATCAGGGCTCACAATCTAAATTCCCTATCAGTATGTCTTTGGAGTGTTGGAGGAAACCCACGCAAACACTGGGAGAACATACAAACTCCTTGCAGATGTTGTCCTTGGTGGGATTTGAACCCAGGACCCCAGCCCTGCAATCCTGAGACACCGTGCTGCATGGTTTAATTGCAAAGGATGGAAATGTATAGGTGTAGTGTATATATATGTAGGAGTAGTAGAACGTCCGTGAATGAGGGGTGACAGCTGCAGTTGATGCAAGACAGATAGTCATTTAGTGGAGCAGACCTGTATAGAGGTTATCATAGTAAATAAATAATTATGTGAATCAGAACTAAAGACACTGAAGTAATGTGCAGAATTAAACAGCTACTTTTTTTTACCCGTCTGTGAAAGCATTAATGCACTAGTTATCAAAATAATAGAAACCACCTAAGTTTGTCATTAAATCTGTCTTTAAGGTGTATATGTATGTATTTGTGTGTGTGTATATATAATATATGTAATGTGTATGTGTAGATAGACAAGAAAGGTAAAGATGTAAGATGGCCGCTGGACAGGTTCTCGAGGGGAGATATGTTTCAAGATGGTTAGCCTCGGTGATTTAAGCCCTGAAAAGCAGACTCCAACATGTATAGTATTGAGAAAGTTAGTTAATAGGGCATAGCAAGGGCCAGATTTAACAGCAGTCAGAGATGGGAGAGACTGGCTGCTCCCATATCTCCACCTCTGAGTGTGGTGCGGCCTACATAAGTCAGTTCACCTGCCTCATTGACAGTCTGTGAGTAGAGGTGTAAAGACCTACAGTGGTGTTCTGTCTCTGCCAGACACTCAGATTTGGACACTTACCGGAACGGTCGAGTTCATGCTATCAAATGGACTGTTTTTCTATTTGTCTTTGGTTTGTCGTTATGCCTAAGGAAAGGCTGTTTGTTTTCCCTTATACGGGAAGCTTATGAAGTCTAATAAACTTTCCTATTTGTGTCATTGTTCCACCCCTCAGAGTGTCTAGGATGCTGTTGCTGACAGCTCAGCCGTCCAATCTGGTACAGGGGCGTGCTGAAGCTGTTAGTACTTTGACAGCTCGGCTGTCCAATCTGAGACTGGGAGGCGCTGGCTATCTCCAGGTGTTTATTATCCCAGGTGACTGCCAGGCTACTTAACTGAGCTTTTTCACCCAGACCTCTGCCAGACGTACATTCAGCTTGTGTGAGGTTTGTTTCTCTTTGCCTTGTCTTCTGTGATTTGATCTTCTGTTGCCTGACCTTGGACCCTGTTCTGAATATCCGCCTGTTTAACCCCTTCTGCTCTGATCTGCTATCCTCCTGGTATTCTGACCAACGGAACTTTACTTGACTACGCCTTTGTCTCTTCCCTCTGTTTATGATGTACCCTGTTGGCTTTTGACTTCAGACTCCCTGACTTCTCTGTCTCACGGCTTGGCCGTGAAAAGTGACTCCGCATCACTTTACGTTTGGCCTATATGTTTTTCTGGAGCCAGTGCTGTGACCAGGTGGTGAATTTGACGCAGATTTCTCAGGATCTGGCTAAGAAATGCCAGAGTCTGGAGTCATCACAATGTCAGTTGCCGGGTCAGATAATTAATTTTATGAATACCTCCTATAGCCCTCCACTGCCGGCAGTTGCTATGATATCAGTACCCTCTGATGTACAGTTGGTCTCTCCCGAGCCTGTAATGGCCCTCCCTGATAAATTTTCTGGAGCGAAAGACCTGTTTAGGATCTTCAGGGAGAGCTGTAGGTTATTTTTTACCCTGTGCCCCTGATCGTCAGGGGAGGAGTTCCAGGTGGGTGGGAATAATCATGTCCCTACTGTGAGGGGGCCGTCAGACCTGGGCATTTTCCTTGTCCTCCAAAAGCACCAGAGCGATATTCTGTTGACACCTTCTTTGACAGTTTAGGTCTGATATATGATGAACCTGATAGGATCCAGGTCGCTGATTTCAGGATCATGAACCTGGCACAGGGGGTCACACAGCTGAGGACTACTATACTGAGTTCCGACAGTGGTTGACTGCAGTTCTGTGGAATGATGCAACTCTCAGTTTTGGAAAGGCCTTTGTGGAACTGGCACCTTTTAGGGGCGCTCTGGTCCTTCATGACACCCCTTGTTCTCCAGCAGAGGCCATTACCCAGGCTGTACAAATGGACCGCAGAATCCATAAGGGACTGGGTGAACAGCAGGCTTCCCATTATACTTCTCTAGAGCAGGTCCATTTACCGAAGGTGGAGGCATTAGATGTTAGAGTTGCCAGTCTTTGTGTTGTGGAGAAAAGACTTAGACGGTCTATACTGTGGCCACTCTGGACATTTCTTCAAGAATTGCCCAACTTGTCCTCAGGCTAGCAAACCATCAGGAGAATGTCTGAGTCTGGGTGACGGCCAAGGAGGTCACCCAGACTCCCAGGTATCTTTGTCTTCCTCTACTAAAGTACTGATAAATACGGTGTTATCCTTTGAGAGCCAGGTCTTATCAACAATCAACATTGGCATTCATTGACTGTGGGTCTGCTGCTACACTTTATTGATTCGTGAATTTGTGGTTCTGAAGTTAGGGTTAGGGACAGTTAGTTTAGAAAGACCCATTCAAATCTTCGCCCTTGACAAGACACAGTTATCCTGGGATTTGGTCAAGAAGGTAACGGTAGATTTCATGCTCCAAGTGGGAGCACTCGACACTGAATCCATCTCATGTATTGCGTTGGATAATTTACCTGCTTGGTTTCTACTCGGGCTTCCATGGTTGCAGATTCACAATCCTGTAATTGAGTGGTGTCAGAGGAAGAGCCCCAATTTTTGCAAGAAATGTCTAAAAACTGTACAAATATGCTCCGCTAGTCTGAAGGGTCTGCCGAAGTGCCTGAAGGAATTCGGAGATGTGTTCTCTGAAAAAGAGGCAGAGATAATACCTCCCCATCATCCTTATGATTGTGCTATTATCTTATTCCTAGCTCCAAATTGCCTAAAACCCGCCTTGACAATTTGTCTGGACCTGAACTTACTACCATGAAAGAGTAGGTTAACAAAAGTTTACGGAAGGGTCATATCCGTCCTTCCTCTTCTCCTGTAGCTGCCTGATTTTTCTTCGTAAAAAAGAAAGGTGGGGGTCTCCGTCCTTGCCAATTTCGGAGAACTAAACAAAATCACAGTTAAAAATGCTTACCCACTTCCACTCATCCCAGACCTATATAATCCGCTTCTGAGGGCCAGGGTGTTCTCTAAACTTGATCTTAGGGGGGCTTACAATTTTTGATACGCATCTGAGTGGGTGATGAGTGGAAAACTGCATTTTTAACATCTGAGGGTCTGTTTGAAAACCTTGTCATGCTATTTGGGTTATCCAATGCACCTGCTGTGTTTTCTAGGATTCACCAACTATTATAGGAAATTTATCAAGGGTTTTTCTCAGATTGCTACACCTCTTACTGACCTTACACGTAAGAGGGCAAATCTCAATGTGTGGTCGCCGGGTGCTATCAGGGCTTTTGAAAAATTAAGTATTTCATGTCTGCTCCCATTCTGATCCAACCTGATCTCCAAGAACCATTCATTGTGGAGGTTGATGCTTCGGAGGTCGGAGTAGGGGCAGTTTTGTCACAGGGGCCCAAAACTCTGACTAACTTGCGTCCATGTGCCTTTTTGTCTAGGAAAACAAAAATTTCGCCGATGGAAATTATGATGTTGGGAATCTTACATGCTGCCAAATTGGCCTTTGAAGAATGGAGGCATTTTTTGGAGAGGGCAGTTCATCCAGTTACTGTGGTCATTGATCACAAGAATCTAGCTTAGGCTATGTGCACACAAAGCATTTTCGCTGCATTTTTTCCATTGCGGAAACGCTGCAAAAACCCTTGTTTATAGGTCTGCCAGCTATAGCAATGCTAAACCTGATGTGCTGTGCACATGATGCGGAAATTTCCGCTCAGGATTAGCATTGCAGAAAAAAACGCAGCATGACCATTATGCCCAGCGTTTCCCGCCTATTGACTTGAATTAAAACGCAACAAATCCCCAGGTCTAATATTTATACCTGCGGATTTGCTGCATTTCAATTAAAGCCAATCAGCAGGAAACGCTCCAGAAGCAAGGTGCAGGTGGTATCCGGGTCGGGAGAGGAGGACTACAACTCCTCTCATCCGACCGCCGCTCCCACCGCTAACAGTGAGAGCGGCGCTGCTGAGGAGAGTAGTACTTCTCATCAGAGCTAGGAACCACCGGCAGTGAAAAAAATAAAAGTTAAAAAAAAAAACAATCCTTATACTCACCTGTTCGGTGTCCTCTGTCCCGGCGATCCTCTCCTCCCGGTGACCGGAGGTACACTGCAGGGAGCACGCTCACTCCCAGCAGTATACTGTGCTGCCAGGACCTGCGATCACCTGCGATTAGCTTATCACTCACGTGACCTCACCATGGGAACATTCTGAAGAATGTTCCCAGGGTGATGGTGATGAGAGCTCACCAGGGCTGATCAGCTGATCTTCAGCTGATGAACCCCAGTGACGACCTGCACAGCAATGTAGACTGACGGGGGTGATTTTACACTGCTGTCTTCTACAGCAGTGACATCGGTGATTGCTTATGTCACTGATGTAGAAGTGACACGGATCACCATGGGACAGTCATTGGCTGTACGTGGACTGCGTCGTTGACGGCTGACAGGTAAGAAATATGGTTATTTTACATTTTTTTCAGAAGATCGATGGCTTCGCGGACCCGTACAATACATTTTTTACAAAATGAACTTGTGTTTTTTATTTAATTAAAATACTTTATTCTGGCTGTATTTATTGTAAAAGCGGAGACAATTTTACTACGCGGTTAGTAATGGGGGTGTCTTATAGACGCCCCCCTCCATTACTAATCTGGGCTTCACATCAGCGGCCAATACAAGGGTGACTTGAAATCCCAACCCCATTACCCCACTTGCCATCGCTACAGGGCAGTGGGAAGAGCGGACGCTAAGCACCAGATTTGGTGCATCTTATGGATGCGCCATTTCTGGAACTGCTGAGGGGTGATATTAATAGCCGTGGAGGGAGCTAGTATACATGGCCCCTTCCCTGGCTGTTAATATCAGCCCGCAGCTGTCTGTTTAGCCTTTGCTGGTTAGATTTTATAAGGGGACCACACGTCAATTTTTTTCTGGGGTCCCCCTATAATCTAGCCAGTGAAGGCAAAACAAACAGCTGTGGGCTGATATTAATAGCCAGGGAACATTGTTGGCTAATGGCCCCTTCGCCGGCTACTACGATCAGCCCCCAGTGGTCGGCTTTCCCTCTGATAGTTATAAAAATGACGCGAGAGCCTACGCCATTTTTTTTTTTTTTTAATTTAGGCTCTATGCCCACGATCTGGATGTATCAGTGCTTTGGAGGCATATTTTTTGCTGTGTTCAAAATGTTGCATTCTATTGAACGCAGGTAAATCCACATGTGTTCACTGAACCATGAGAATTACCGCATTCAATACATTCTAGTGGTCAAATCTATGTTGCAGAGACTAGTGACTGCAAGAGAATTTGACATGTTGCGGTCCTGAAAGACGTACTGCATGTCAGTGTCCGCGGGTGATTCGCAGCCTCTGATGCATGCATGAATAGTGGACATAGGATTTCTAGAGATCCCATCCACTATGCTCTAACATCTGGATGCTGCAGGTTTCACGCTGTATAAACACGCAGCGGCTCCTGATCGTGGCCACGTACCCAAACTCACCCGTAGCATGTCAATTTCTGTAGCGGACACGCTAGTCTCCACTGCAGATTTTGACTGATTGCAGTGTCATTATATGCGGTGAATTCACATGTATCGACAACAAAAGTACAGCATTAGAACATCACATTTTGGACGCAACAAAAATATGCTGTGTACAAAGCGCTGCTGAGTGCTGATTGTGGAGATGTAGCGGCTAACAAAGCAGCTGTAAGCTGTTAATAATGGCCAGGGACCATGTTTGCAAATGGCACCTTCCCAGGCTAAATTAGCAGCTCACAGCTGCCGCATAAATTACATGATTAGAAATGCTAATCAAGATTTGGTGAATGGGACTAGCTAACACCTACAGTGCTGGCCAAAAGTATTGGCATCCCTGCAAATCTGTCAGATAATACTCAGTTTCTTCCTGAAAATGATTGCAATCACAAATTCTTGGGTATTATTTTCTTCATTTAATTTGTCTTCAATGAAAAAAAACACAAAAAGAATTGTCCTAAAGCCAAATTGGATATAATTCCACACCAAACCTAAAAAAGGGGGTGGACAACAGTATTGGCACCCTTTGAAAAATCATGTGATGCTTCTCTAATTCGTGTAATTAACAGCACCTGTAACTTACCTGTGGCACCTAACAGGTGTTGGCAATAACTAAATCACACTTGCAGCCAGTCAACATGGATTAAAGTTGACTCAACCTCTGTCCTGTGTCCTTGTGTGTACCACATTGAGCATGGAGAAAAGAAAGAAGACCAAAGAACTGTCTGAGGACTTGAGAAACCAAATTGTGAGGAAGCATGAGCAATCTCAAGGCTACAAGTCCATCTCCAAAGACCTGAATGTTCCTGTGTCTTCCGTGCGCAGTGTCATCAAGAAGTTTAAAGCCAATGGCACTGTGGCTAACCTCCCTAGATGTGGACGAAAAAGAAAAATTGACGAGAGATTTCAATGCAAGATTGTGCGGATGGTGGATAAAGAACCTTGACTAACATCCAAACAAGTTCAAGCTGCCCTGCAGTCCGAGGGTACAACAGTGTCAACCCGTACTATCCGTCGGCGTCTGAATGAAAAGGGACTGTATGGTAGGATACCCAGGAAGACCCCACTTCTTACCTTGAGACATAAAAAAGCCAGGCTGGAGTTTGCCAAAACTTACCTGAGAAAGCCTAAAACATTTTGGAAGAATGATCTCTGGTCAGATGAGACAAAAGTAGAGCTTTTTGGGAAAAAGCATCAACATAGAGTGTACAGAAAAAAAAAAGCATTCAAAGAAAAGAACATGGTCCCTACAGTCAAACATGGCGGAGGTTCCCTGATGTTTTGGGGTTGCTTTGCTGCCTCTCGCACTGGACTGCTTGACCGTGTGCATGGCATTATGAAATCTGAAGACTACCAACAAATTTTGCAGCATAATGTAGGGCCCAGTGTGAGAAAGCTGGGTCTCTCTCAGAGGTCATGGGTCTTCCAGCAGGACAATGACCCATAACACACTTCCAAAAGCACTATAAAATGGTTTTAGAGAAAGCACTGGAGACTTCTAAGGTGGCTAGCAATGAGTCCAGACCTGAATCCCATAGAACACCTGTGGAGAGATCTCAAAATGGCAGTTTGGAGAAGGCACCCTTCAAATATCAGGGACCTGGAGCAGTTTGCCAAAGAGAATGGTCTACAATTCCAGCAGAGCATTGTAAGAAACTCATCGATGGTTACCGGAAGCGGTTGTTCGCAGTTATTTTGGCTAAAGGTTGTACAACCAATTATTAGGCTGAGGGTGCCTATACTTTTGTCCGGCCCTTTTTTGGAGTTTTGTGTGAAATGATCAATGATTTGATTTTTGCTTCATTCTCTTTTGTGTTTTTTCCTTGCAAGCAAATTAAATGAAGAGAATAATACCAAAGAATTTATGTTTGCAATCATTTTCAGGAAGAAGCTGAGTATTATCTGACAGAATTGCAGGGGTGCCAATACTTTTGGCCAGCACTGTAGCTCTTAGGTTTGGTCATGAAAAGGTCTGATTGACACCTTGACATCACCAAACAAAAAGTAGAGTTAAATAAACACACAGACACAGAGCATACACTTTATTTGAAATACAACAGACACATTATTTAATCATTTAAATTAACCAATATACTCACCCCAGTTCTGACGGTAATCCAAGGGTTTAAGCAATGTCCCACCAAATTACTTTATTTAGCTCCAGAAAGCATTCATTGATGTACAAAAATGCTTAAAAAATGTGCTAAATTTCCACAGCGTTTTTCCTGCGAAGGAGATGCAGAAACGGTCAGGAAATTTCTGCTTCAAATCCTGATCGTGCACATAGCCAGACATTCAATCAGCTAAAAAGTTAACTCCTAGACAGGCCAAATAGTCCTTGTTTCTCTCAAAGTTTAATTTTTCTATTACATTCAGGCTAAGATCTAAGAATGTGAAAACTGACACATTATCTCGTAGTCTTGATTTAGTTTCTCCTCCAGAACCTCTATCCTCCATTATTCCTTAAGGCAGTGATGGCGAACCTTTTAGAGACCAAGTGCCCAAACTCCAACCCAAAGCCCACTTATTTATAGCAAAGTGCCCAACACTGCAATTTAACCTGAATGCTGAGGTTTTATTTTAGAAAAAACAACTCATACATACATTAGCATGTCACTCGAGCACCCGCAATACTCTGTGCATACCCAGGCAGCTGATGAAAACTCAAGTAGCGAGCACTTGTGCTCCACACTAGTTGTCATATCACCATCATTTTTTTCTTACTTTTGAAAAAATCCAATCCTGACCCCAACCGTAAACCTAACACAGCCCTAACCCCAACCGTAAACCTAACACAGCCCTAACCATAAACCTAACACAGCCATCGCCCCAACAGTAACCTAGCACAACCCTATCCACAACCCTAAGGCAACCCTATCCCCACCACAACCCTAACACAGCCCAAGCCCAACACAGCCTTATCCCCAACCCTACAATAAAGATACCCCAACCATACTATGACGCAACCCCAACCATACTATGACGCAACCCCAACACAGCCCTAGCCGTAACCCTATCCTCAAAACACCCCTAACACAACCCTAAGCCTAACCCCAACCCAAACTGCAAAGAATGAAAAAATATATTTTTTATTTTTGTAATTCTTATTTTACTAAGGGGATGACAAAGTGGGATTTGATTAATTATTGC
Source organism: Phyllobates terribilis (assembly GCF_046119375.1). Taxonomy (NCBI): domain Eukaryota; kingdom Metazoa; phylum Chordata; class Amphibia; order Anura; family Dendrobatidae; genus Phyllobates; species Phyllobates terribilis. The sequence continues at coordinate 274,358,435 of NW_027362769.1, read as the reverse complement.
CTTTTGATCTCTGTGATATCGATATCACAGTGATCAAAAGGAACCAATAGAAAAAAATGACCTGCTGTTGCCGGGTACCAGCCAGCAGATCTCAGAGGGCGCACTCCACATGCACCCGCAATTTTTTAGGAGATGAGGTGTAGGCCAGGGGATGGAGGAGGAGGGCCTGGGGATGGTGAGGGTACTGCAGCGGCATTATTTCTCTCTCCTCTGACATTTATATTATGTCAGAAGAAAGAGGAATCATTGCAACATTGGCACACTTTTTTTTCTTTACTTCGTCGCTGTTAATATTATGTGATCAGGGACAGGAAAAAAATGGCCCTGATCATGTTCTCCAGGGTCTCAGCTAGGTAGCTGAAATCCCAGAGATTTTCTGACACTGGTAGGCGGCACAGCCTTATTTCTGATTGCCTTTTTTAAATGGCAATGAGGGAATAAGGTCCCTTAAAGAAGTTGTCCACTACTTTTTGATTGATGCCCTATCCGTAGGACCCGCACCCGGCACCTCCGCTGATCAGCTGTCATTGATGCTGGCGGTGGCCGCCGTCCAGAAGTGCTTCCCTGCGGTGCTTGGCTGTCCATCTGCAGTGGCCGCCGCAGGGTACTGCACATCCGCCTCCTATTCAATTCAGTGGGAGGCGGATGTGCAGGTACAAGCAGCGGCCACTACGGATGGATGGCCAGGCATCGCAGGTAAGGACTGCCGGCTGGCCGCCACCGTCAGCCCCAATGACATCTGATCGGTGAGGGTGCTGAATGCAGGACCCCGGCCAATCATACATTGATGCCCTATCCATAGGATATCCACAGTAAGTGTGGAAAAACATAGAAATAAATAGCAGTACACAATTTTGAAGTAATATTAGTTATACCTAATGTTACCCTGGGACCTTCAAAGCGGCATGCAGACTGATGGGCCAGTGCAAGGGCTGATGGGGCGGCGCACCGGCATAAGAGATAACACAGGTGTCCTGTGCCGGGCACGTGCGGTGTCCTGTGTCGTCTCTTCTGCTCGGCACTTGACACAGCGCGCACACACCTGGCACAGGACTCAGCATGCGCCCCGACACAGAACACAGCGTGGTCGCAGGTGATGGAAGTAGCTCAGGTGGCTGGCGGCAGTGCTTGTGCTGATCCTATGGTTCGCGTGCCAACAGGGAGGGCTCTGCATGCCACAGGTTCGCCACTGCTGCCTTAGGGTATTGTGGTTTCTATAGTAACCTCAGAATTGGAGGAAGAGGGCTGTAAAGCTCAGTTGTTGGCTCTTTCCGCTACTCTAGGATCTAAATTATTTGTGCCTGTGTACCTAACATTGCGTATGTTACAGGAATTTCTTGATTCCCTCTTGAGTGGTCGTCCTGGAGTTACTGCTACACAGAAAGCCAGTGCTAGACTTTTTTGTTGGCCGTCCATGCAAAATGAGATCAAAGATTTTGTATTTGTTTAGCGCGTGCACAGACTTCACATAGTCAGTCATAGCCGGCCGGCCGAGAAATTGGCTTCATTGCCTATTCCAGAAAGACCATGGACTTATTTGTCCATGGATTTTGTGAAGATCTGAGGTTGTGAGTTGTAAATAATCACCTAGGCTAGTTAACGATGCAACAATGTTTTATTCCTTATTATTATTTATTATAGCACCATTTATTCCATGGCGCTTTACATGTGAAAAAGGGGTATATATAGCAAAAACAATTACAATAATCTTGAACAAAACATGACGGCGACTGGTACAGTAGGAGCGAGGATCCTGCCCGCGAAGGCTCACAATCTACAAGGGATGGTTGAGGATACAGTAGGTGAGGGTAGGGCTGGTTATGCAGCGGTATGGTGGAGAGATGGTTACTGCAGGTTGTAGGCTTGTTGGAAGAGGTGGGTCTTCAGGTTCTTTTTGAAGGTTTCCACGGTAGACGACAGTCTGATATGTTTGGTTTTACAACAACTCCAGGTACATGTTCAAAATACAATTCTCTCAGTCCTCAATTTCCCAACCCAGGATCAATAGTTACACTGCCTTAATATCAGGTGATACTCACTGTCTCCCAACTTTTGGGTGGCCCACAGATTTCGTATCTCCAGCCAGTATAGTCTGTTGCCACAGTCCACGATCCTCCAGACGACTGATAAAACGATGGAAGCACAGGTATCCAGTAGCAACAGTCCTTTTACAAAAGTTTAAATCCAAATGACAGATCCCACAACTGTAGTGCGTTTATCCAGCCCAGTCGGTATTGATCTCCAAGACTCCATAGACCATCCATCCATCGGCTAGAGGTCCACAGCATTGATCCTATTCTATCAGTCATTCCACCAACTCCTCCCTAAACATGTCTTCTTTTTCTCATTCACTGGGATCAGCCCCCTCAAAGCTAAGTGTGCATTAGTGGAGGTATTTTTTCTCAGGCGAACTCCTCACTTGTGACTACATGTGAGACTCCCTGTGGTGACGGCTCCATGGATCTGCTTTCCCCATACACACATTGGACCTATTTGCTGTTTGAACAATGGCTTAAGGCTCCTGAGATACTGATGAGATTACTGGAATGCTGCACACTTTACAAGTGAAATTAGTGCACATAAACTGACGAGCAAGCAGAACATTAATAAAACGCAGCAAGCAAATCTGTAATGAAACATAAGAATAAGATCGAAGGCACCAGTTCTCTGTGCTGGGAAAAGTCTGATAGTCTTAGTAAGTGGCCAGCTAATCACTATTTCATTATGTATTTGCCTCTGTCTGGTGGAGAAACTGCTATCTGGGTGGTAGTTAACCGATTCAGCATCAAGCTCATTTTGTTCTTTTGTCAGGATTACGAAAGAGACACTCTCAAAGTTGTTTATTTCTCTCTTGTAAGGTTACATGGGATCCCTCTTAACATTGTGTCTGATAGGGGAGTACAATATGTCTCTAAATTCTGGAGAGCTTTTTGTAGTTATCTCGGGATTGACTTGTCATTTTCATCTGCTTACCACCCTGAGATCAATAGTCAGACTGAGAGGACAAATTAATCTTTGGAACAAATTTTAAGTTGCTTTGTGGCGGCTCAGCAGGAGGACTGGTGTTCTTTTTTACCTCTTGCTGAGTTTGCATTTACCAGTCAAGCGAATCAGTCTACTGGACCCTCACCGTTTTTCTTTGATTATGGTTTTCATCTACATTTTGGTGAATTCTTTAGGATTAGTTCTGAATGTCCTGGAGTGGAGGTCACCGTACTAAGACTTGGGGATGTCTGGAAGGAGGTTCAAAAGAATATTGTGACTGCTCAGATTCACCAAAAATGGAAGGCCGATAGAAGACGTTCAGTGGGTCCTGTTTTTAAGATCTGGGATAAGTTTTGGTTGTCATTTAGGACCATTGACCTTAAAGTGCCGCCGTCAAAGTTGGGTTCAAAGTTTATTGGTCCATATGAAATCCTAGAGGTGGTCAATCCGGCGGCATTCAGATTAAAGCTTCCTCCATCCCTTCGCATCCCTAACGCCTTCCATAAATCCCTATTAAAGGAGTTTGTCCTTTTGGCATTGTCTCCCTCATCCCCGCCTCCTCCAGTTTCAGTCAACAGTGGCTTGGAGCGGGAGGTTCGGAGGGATGTAGATTCTCGTACTGTCCAAAATTCCGTCCAGTACCTCATCCACTGGAGGGGATACAGACCAGAAGAGAGATCCTGGGTCCCTGCTTGAGATGTGAAGGCCGATCAGTTAGCCAGGGCTTTCCATTTAATATTTCCTGGGAAGCCTGGGGGTCTAGTGGTCCGCCTTAGAAGGAGGAGTCCTGTCATGGTTTCACGGTCAGTGTGTCTGGGATGCAGTTACAATCAGTGAATGTAAATAGCGGTATCAGAGCGCCAATAACAGGGCAAAAATTATATTAAAATGACTGGTTTATTAACACACACAATGCGTTTTGGTGGACAAGGCCACCTTCATCAGGTGTGACAAGGCTGATTGTCTTTTTTCCCCCTGCTTGGGTGCGGAAGAGCTGCCTTTATTTACCTGTTCATCCACCTGTGGGCTGAAGTTAATTAAGTAGTTACTACCCTGGTTTCCAAGCTGCGCTGCCCTAACCCCTCCGGAACGCTGCTGGGAGTGGTGGTGAAGCTGGGCGTCCATTTCGGCGGTATGCGCAACTAACCTGATCACGTGACCCACCACCGTGAGATTGGGACCTGTGAACGCCGCTGAAAGCAGATGACAACCACCAACAGAGCGGAGCTTGTGGAGCTTTACACTGGGGTTTTTGCAGAGGTGCACAACTCCATAAGGTTAGTAGCCATTCCCACACCCCTGTACAAATTGCATTACTGAGTCACCCATTGCACCCTGTTCTCTTCTTTTTTACATATTGTGATGCAGTTACAGACAGCTCAGCCGTCCAATATGGTACAGGGACGTGCTGAAGCTGTCAGTGTGTTGATTGACAGCTTGGCTGTCCAATCTGAGACTAGGAGGTGCTGGCTATCTCCAGGTGTTCATTATCCCAGGTGACTGCCAGGCTACTTAACTGGGCTGTTTCTCCCAGACCTCTGCCAGACGTACATTCAGCTTGTGTGAGGTTTGTTTCTCTGTGCCTTGTGTTCTGTGATTTGATCTTCTGTTGTCTGACCGTGGAACTTGTTCTGACCACCCGTCTGTTTAACCCCTTCTGCTCTGATCCGCTATCCTCCTGGTATTCTAACCAACGGAACGTTACCTGACTACGCTTTTGTCTCTTCCCTTTGTTTATTACGTACCCTCTTGACTTCGGACTTCCTGACTATTCTGACTCACGGCTTGGCCGTGAAAATTGATTCAGCATCACAATTTGCACTAAAAAGCTTTGTGCCTGTGTGGACCTGGTGACTACTAAATAGCCGATCCCTCACAAGATATAACCTGAAAAACCAAGACAAACCCAATACTTATCTGCTTAATTCCCAGCTTTCTAGCTTTGCTACTCTAACAAAGATGCTGCTTACATCCACATGACCACTGCTGCCAGTCGTACATACATGCTTCACTATTGAGGCCAATGATTGGCTTCAGTGGACAAGTAGATGTATAGTATGTTAGAGCAGAGTAAAATGATTCACAAAATCCTCGTCCAGTTGCCACATTTGTTGCCATAGCCAATGGACCAGAACCCTGCAATCCTCCTATCTGAAGGAATCCCTGATACCTTTTTTGACTAGTAGACAGCATTGTTTCATTGCAACCCAGACATGATATTGTGCCATGTTGAAGATGCCAGCAGGTAGGAGGAGAATCACAGGTCTCTAGTCTAGTGGTCACAGACCACCAACATGGCTGCTGGATCATGATTCTGCAAGTCTTTGTTTATCTTTATAGGACGCGATCACTGCAGCAAAGTTAACAATCACAAGCGAGGACCACTGTATTGGTTGTGCTGGAGTAGGAGGATGTTTAACAGGTATTTCATATAATTTTCTCCTGTTATAAAAGAAAAAGGAAAAACAGGACAACCCCTTTTCAATCAACATGTTTCCCCATATAAAATAACAGCCTGTACTCGTCTCTAGTGCCGACACCATTCCTATGACGTCTGTACCTGGTCTCCTTGGGGGTCACAACATTTTGCCACGTGATTTCTGCAGCCAATCGGCGGATGCTTCACTCATTTTCTTTGGATGAAACAGAGACCGGAAATAAGTGAGAGCTGTGACTGCTCTCTAATTTCCGTCAAAGGAACGGTGCCTGAGGTGAATATACCTATTTTTTTATATGGAGGAAATGTTGATTAAGAAGGCTTTGTCCACTACCTGGACAAATCCTTCCCAATCATTATGTTTCCATCATATAAAATAATAGGTATTAGAAAGGGTTGTCTGAGTAGTGGACAGCCCATTTAAATTAATACCATATTTGACTGTTTCACTGAAAAGCACAGGAGGTTAACAGTAAAACTGGGGATCTCGGTGTCTAGGGCAGCAGTAACTAGAAATACAGCTCTGTGTATAAGCGAACTGCACCAATTTCATAATAGGTAAAGTGCCACTGTGCGTGCTGTTTTGTGAAGCAGTCTGTAAGCTCTCTAGTTAAAGCACTTCTGTATTTTAAACACTTAATTACACTAGCATATTAAAGTATACTGTGTGTTGTTTTTACACAAGAGAGAGTACAGAAGCTATTTTTTAATTACTCAGCTCAGTGTTACAAAAAGGTCCACAGGGCCTTCTTTGCAAACTACTAGCCTACAAAAGCACTGTGATCTGCCATGATAATGACTGTTTCTGAAATGCAAATATAGAAAACCAAAGAATGTGCAGGATAAGATCATTCAAAATAAAATATAAACTTTTTATTAGATACCATTAAAAATATCTATATATATTGCGTGTTTAAGACACTTATGTTCTTTGTCTGTCTGGCTTACTCAACATTCTTTTGCATTTGTCTGTACATTTTGGCTTTACCCTATACATGTTGCAAAAGAATGGTGGGTAAGCCAGAAAGACAAAGAACATAAATGTCTCTCCACTATAAACTCAAAAACTAAAAGTATGAATATACAAGATACAAAGGTAAGGAGTACAATGTAGCAAGATACAAAAAATAACTTGAAACGTGTAAGTCACTGTGACAAAGTGGCAACAGAGAGACCCCGCATAATCCCACCGCTGCCACCACTTGTGATGGATTCACACCCCGCCACCCACCTGATGTCACAATTACTTCAGACGGAGCACTTCTTACGGACCTGCCCTCTGCACCTACGTGACTTTCTGCACCCCCTCAAGGATGCGTAAGGTCAGATTGGTACAGATCTACACAGACACTTCCTGTCCACACGGGCACAGGAAGGCACCAGGGAGGGAGAAGATGTGGCCCACTCAGTCAATGATGTGGCACCACACTTGCTCACATCCCTTACAGGCTGGGAGGCTCCTTCACTAGCTCCAGTGAAGCAGAGCTTGGTCGGCCTCGGAGAGCTGCCACCAGTTTCTATTATATATAATTCGGACTTCTATCGGGCTAGAAACCCGCCCGGTAGCGTGTTTGTTGGACCGAACAACGGATGTGAGGGTTCGTGGATCGTGATAAAAGAGCAGCCCAAGGTTAAATTATATATTTAATCTCCATAAGGGCACACCAGACATTACACTATATACATACAAAATGGTCAGAGTTGCAGACACAATAGTAGGGGTACAAAAGATATAAAGCAGTTATTACGAGTCAGTTACTGGTCAGATGGATGACCTGGCTTTTGGGGGAAAGGCTGCCACATGGGAGGTTTGTGGGCCCTCTCTTGGTTGATGGACTCCTTCCACACAACGTGACACCATGGCCTCCCCAGGAAAAAAAGACAATTGAGCCAGCGCTGCCGGGCTCTTAACCTCTCTGAATCCCTCCCACTCCTGCCTCCTGGCTGCGCCCAAATCTCCACACCTGTTCTCTCCCAGCTACAAATTCCCAAAATGGGCTATACCTCCTTAATGGACGTTCCTAGGGAGCTGGTTCTGGTGTCATCGGACCCAGCCATGCCCCTGCTACACGTGGATACCAAACACCGGGGCCCTAGGAGCCCAACAAGGCTATGCCGGGTATCTCCCTTTCCCTACTCGCTGCACTGTGCAGAAAGCTAGGGTGAAATTCCCCATTCCCTCGGGTTCCCAAAAATTTGATTGGTTTATCACTGGGATGTATCGTATTCCCTTAACTCTGTGTTGAATTATAGTATCTTACACAAAAGAACACAAGGCTTGTGGGAAGAGCTTTCATGTGCAGCTTGCAGCTGCTGTGTGGTTTGTCACTCCCTGTCTCTCGGCCCCCTCCCTTGCAGCTGAAGTATCAAATTACACTGTGCATTGAAGATCTCTATAAAACCCGCAAAACAGCGCACAGTGACTGACATGGGATTATCTTGAATATTAGTCACACCTCCCCTCTTTAGAGGGCGCAGCACCACCCGGTGTTCCCCCACGTGCCCGTCCGCAATTTCCCTTTTTCGGGATAAGCCGTCGGCATTGCCATGTTCGTGGCCATTTTTGTGGTGAATGGCGAAGTGGTACTGCTGGAGCACGAGGCTCCAGAGCAGCAGCCTTGTATTCATTCCAGATACGATGTGTAACCAGCTGAGGGGGTTATGGTCTGTTTCCACAGTGAATTGGCATCCGTACAAGTATGGCTGCAGATGCTGCAGGGCCCACACAATTGCTAGACATTCCTTCTCCATCGTGGAATAGGCCATTTCCCTCAGCAGGAGCTTACGGCTCAGGTACAAAACGGCCAAAGGCCGCACCGAGGCCAAAGTCACTGGCGTCAGTCTTCACTACAAACGGGCGCGTTAAGTCACTCCCTGTAGAACAGGGAGCTAGAAAGGGCGGTCTTCAGTGCCCGAAAGGGCGGTCTTCAGTGCCCGGAAGGCCATCTCACAGTCATTTGTCCAGTCGACTGTGGAGGGCAGCTTCTTCTTGGTGAGGTCTGTCAGGGGCTTCTTAAGGCTACTATAGTGAGGGACGAACCTCCTATAGTACCCAGCAGTGCTCAGTAAGGACATCACCTGTTTCTTCATCCTGGGGGTGGGCCAGGATGCAATGGCATCCACCTTCCTGGGCTCTGGCTTCAGAGCTCCCCCACCTACCCGGCGTCCTAGGTAGGGGACCTCACTCATACCCAGCTGCCACTTTTATGGCTTAATGGTCAAGCCTGCCAGTTGCATCTGCCCGTGCACCTGCACCAGATGCTCCAGGTGATCCTCCCAGGTGGGACTGAAGATGGCAATGTCATCCAGGTACGCGGCTGCGTACCCTTCGAATCCCTTGAGCGGCTTGTTGACCATCCGCTGAAAAGTGGCAGGGGCATTCTTCATGCAAAATGGCATCATCGTGGACTCATACAGTCCGAATGGGGTGTGACAGAGTCACTGGTATCATATATGAGGGGAGGTATGAGTCGCACAGGTTGCTAGCCTGTGTGAACTGAAACCAATGGACTTTCTGTCAGCATGTTATATGCTGGTGGGTTAACTCACTTAAAGGGCGTGGTTTTAGGGGAATGACAGTGATGGGAGGGACGTCATTCCGCATTCCTCCACCTCAGGGTGTGGCTGAGCATCGTTTAAATGTTCAGCCCTGTTTTTTTTTCTTAGAGTTGTGTTTGGAGAAGCAAGGTCTCCAGACAGGACAGCCATAGCTCAGGAGGGAGCTGAAGGCTGGACATAACCTGTGTGCGACCCGCACACACATATATGGACTCTGCTACATTTTATCTTTTGTTTTATGGTTTAGCCAAGTAAGGCTTTATTTATTTTTCTGGAGTGCAGAGCTTTATGCTGCTAATAAAGCCTGCAAAGAAAACACGGGTTCCTGAGTCTACTTCCGGAAGTAGCCGAGCGAGTTGTCCTACCACAGTTGGTGCGAGAGTTCATGCAAGATTCCAGGAACACGTGTACCTGCCACAGAGACCAGCGGATGTCCTGGGTAAAGGCCGCCAGCCAGCCATAAAAGTCCGGCAGCATGGATGAGCGCATTGAGCACCTGGTCCAAAGCCAGCAGAGCATGCAGCAGAGCATGCAGCAGACCCAGCAGGAGACAAATAAACTGATACAGCAAATCCAGCAGCAACAACAACAGATGGAGCTCCTAGCAGGGGAGATCCGTGGCAGGACATCCGCTCCACCCCCAGATCCAGGTGAGGATGCACACGTCAGGAAAACGGTAAGGAGAACCTTACAGAAGATGACCCCGGGGGATGACATTGAGGCGTTCCTGACTGTTTTTGAAAGGGTGGCGGAACAGGAGAGATTACCTCAGGAGCAGTGGGCGGAGGTTCTGGTGCCATATTTGACTGGGCAGCCGCAGAAGGCCTATTATGATCTGACTTTACAAGACGCAAAGGTGTGCGTGAAATTAAAAACCGAGATATTGGCACGCTCAGGAGTGACTATGTCTGTCAGAGCGCAAAGGGTCCACCACTGGGCTTATGCTGGCGACAAACCTCCACGCTCACAAATGTTTGACTTGTTACATCTAGTCCAGAAATGGCTGCAGCCAGAGTCTTCCACTCCTGCCCAGATGGTTGAGCGTGTGGTGATGGACAGGTTCATCTATTCGCTACCCAGGCCGGTGCAGACCTGGGTTGCCCAGGGTGACCCTCGGAATGCGGACGACCTTGTTGGCCTGGTAGAGAGGTACCAAGTGGTCTAAAAATCCCTAGGGAAACCCGATATGATCACCACCCCCTACAGGAGTGCCCAAAAGGGGGAGGGTTCACCACGGAAGGGGGTCAGAGCCACAATTGAGGGGCGTCCCACTTCCACTGAAGGTGCCGCAAGGACTGTTGTTAAGGATGTGATCTGTTGGCGGTGTCGCAATCCGGGACACGTAGCTGCCAAGTGTCATAAGTCTGCTGAGCCAATGGACTGCAGCCTAGGCACACGATGTTCATACTATGCTTACCCAGCCTGCAGTGTGGACTGTGAACCCGGCGAGGGGCCGCAGGCATGTGCCGTGTCCGTTAATGGAGTGATGGTCCTGGGCCTGTTGGACTCTGGGAATCTGGTAACCTTAATCAGTGCCACCATTCCCCTCCAGCTCATCCCTACCAAATCTGTGGGCGTGCACTGCATACATGAGGATGCCAAGAACTTCCCGGATGCCAGAGTGACAGTCGGAACAGACTGTGGCGCCCAATCCCACGAGGTCGGGGTGGTCAAGGACCTGATACATCCCGTCATTTTGGGGCACGATTTTCCCTTGTTCTGGGACTTGTGGGGGAAAGGATCCAGACCGAGTCCCATGAAAAAAAGCCAGGACCCTAAAGAAATACCCCGGTCGACATCGGAAGTGGATGAGTTCCCACTATGTGTCCTTGTCGGCGACGAGGACGAGACTGTGTCTGAGGTGGTCGACCTCCCTGAATTAGAGGTGCCTGGAGAGAACTTTGGGTCAGCTCAGGTTCGGGACTTGACCTTGAAAGGGGCGTGGGATAATGTTACTGTTTGTAATGGTGTTGCTCAAGAGTCGGGGGCGGACACCAGGTACCCACACTTTGCAGTTCAGAGGGAGCTATTATACCGGGTGACCAAACTAAAAAGTGAAGAGGTAGTGGAACAGCTGTTAGTTCCAGGTTCATACACACATGGCACACTCACATATTCTGGGGCGACACCTAGGGGTTGAGAAAACCCAGGAGAGAATTATAAGGAGGTTTTATTGGCCAGGATGTCATCAGTAAATCTTAAACTATTGTAGGTCCTGCCCCACCTGCCAGATAACCGCGCCCACCTCCCACTTCCGTAGTCCATTAGTTCCACTACCTGTCATAGAGGTTCCCTTTGAGAGGATTGCCATGGACCTTGTGGGTCCCTTAGTTAAATGGTCCCGGGGCCACCAATATATCCATCCTGGTAGGCACCCCAAAGCAGTACCCCTAAGGAACTCGTCCAGTAAAAGTATAGCCCGAGAGTTACTTCATATTTTTGCTCGGACAGGTCTGCCGAAAGAGATTTTGACAGACCAAGGAACCCCCTTCATGAGCAAGGTGATGAAGGAGCTATGCAGAGTCCTTCAGATTGCCCAGATTCTGACCTCAGTTTATCATCAGCAGACGGACAGCTTAGTGGAACGCTTCAATAAGACTTTAAAGGCGATGTTCAGGAAGGTCGTTGAAAAGGATGGGTGAGACTGGGACTACCTGCTCCCATTTCTGCTTTTCTCTGTCAGAGAAGTTCCTCAAGCCTCCACTGGTGTCTCTCTATTTGAGCTCCTGTATGGACGGCATCCAAGAAGTCTCCTAGACATCGTCAAGGAAACCTGGGAGGCCGAGGTCACGCCCCACCGGAGCATCATCGCCCAGTTACAGGAGAGAATGGCGAAGGTGATGCCTATCGTGAAGGAACATCTCCTCCAGGAGCAGGAAGCCCAGGCGAGGGTGTATAACCAGTCAGCAAGGCTGAGACAGTTCCAACCGGGGGATCACGTCCTGGTTCTTATTCCCACCATTGAAAGTAAGTTTCTGGCCAAGTGGCAAGGCCCATATGAGGTGGTGGAGAAGCTCGGTGAGTCCACCAGCCTGGCCGAAGAAAGCCACACCAGGTGTACCATGTAAACCTGCTCAAGCTGTGGCGAGATCGGGAACCCATGGGAACTCCTTGCCTGGGAGCCACTCCCGAAGGCCAGGTGGAAGATGTCACGATAGCGGAGACACTTTCGCCAGCTCAGAAGCAACAGTGTCGAGAACTGCTCCAGCAGAATCGGGACCTGTTTTCAGAGTTGTCGGGGCATACCCAGGTGGTAGAACATGATGTGCTAACAGAGCCGCATATAAGTGTGACCCTGAAGCCATACAGGATTCCTGAAGCACGCCGGGAGGTGATCTCGGCTGAGGTGAAGAAGATGTTAGACCTCGGTGTGATAGAGGAGTCAAAGAGTGGATGGTCGAGCCCCATCGTCCTCGTGCCAAAACCCAACGGAGAGTGGAGGTTTTGTAATGATTACCGCACACACATATATGGACTCTGCTACATTTTATCTTTTGTTTTATGGTTTAGCCAAGTAAGGCTGTATTTATTTTTCTGGAGTGCAGAGTTTTATGCTGCTAATAAAGCCTGCAAAGAAAACCCGGGTTCCTGAGTCTACTTCCGGAAGTAGCCGAGCGAGTCATCCTACCACAAGGGGTGATGAAGGCAGAGTGTTCCCATGCCTTGGGGGTCAGAGGAATCTGCCAATATCCCCGGCTCAGATCTATGATGGTCAGGTACTTGGCCCAGGCCAACTGATCGAGCTGGTAATTGATGCATGGCATTGCATATGCATCGGTGACCGTGACAACATTGAGCCCCCTATAGTACACGCAGACCTGGGTTGTCCTGTCCTTCTTTGGGACGAGGATCACAGGCGAGGCCCAAGCGCTGCTGGAGGGTTGAATGACCCCTGCTATGGGTCCGTGTGGGAAACCTCTGTGCTTCGGTGCAAGGAGGGACCAGGAGGCGTGACTAAGTGCCTACACGGCCCGACTAAGGTCACACGGTGGCTTATTCGACTCCGTGAACCAGGGAGGAACCAGGCAGGTGGACCAGGTGACACTCTGGGACCGAACTTGTGTAAGAGCAGGTGGCTCCCACGGGTCAGATGACAGGAACTGACTGGTACAGCAGATGAGCAAGGCAGGAAGGCAGACAGGTGGTCCGAGTTGATGAACAGGCTGGCACAGCAGACGGGTGCTCTGGGTTGGCAGGCCGGAGGGCACAACAGGTAACAGGCAGGTGCTCCGGATAGGCTGGCTGGCGGGCACGAATGGTAAGAGGCTAGTGCTCCGGGTAGGCTGGCTGGCGGGCACGGCTGTAGACAGACTGATGGGCAGGACTGACAGGCAGCGGGACCTGAGGGCTGGAGCAAGTGTTAGCACATGGTACAACAACCTTGCACAGGCACCTCCATTTTGGAGGAGGTGCCTTATATAGAGAAGTCCTCCGGCCATTGGCCGGGGACTTTTTAGGACGGCGCGTGCGGCCCCTTTAAGGGGGACGGAGCGCGCACGCCCTAAGCACATTGCCCTGGAAGCTGCGCACGGTGCGCGCCTCAGCAGCAGGAGAGCAGGAAGACGCCGAACCAGGACCGTGGCGGTGAGGGGAACGGCGTCTCTGCCCTGCAGAAGGCAGAGACGCCGATGCTACAGTACCCCTACCTTTACGCCGCCTCTTCTTTAGGCCCGTGAGAATTTTTTAAGAAGATGAGGGACATGAATGAGCTCCCTGGGTTCCCAAGACCTATCCTCCGGGCCAAACCCCTTCCAATCCACAGAAAAAGTCTTTCCTTACCCTCTTGGTGGCCAAAATGTTTCCTACCTCAAAGACGTCCTCAGCGGAGACTGGAGCTGGATCATCAGAGAAGGAATTAAGGACCACAGGTTTGAGGAGGGATACATGAAAGGAGGAGGGATACATGAAAAGAGTTGGAAGGAGGAGGTGGATGCATCAACCTCCAGGAAAAACTGCTTGTTGCAATCCGGACGGTGTAGCACAGGAGTGGAGGAGAAAGCTTGTTTTAGGGAGACGAAGGCCTCCTCCGCTTCGAAGTTCATTCCCAGGGATTTGCTCCCTTACTGGTGAGCGCAGAGAATGGAGCGGTCTGGGAGGAGAAATGAGGAATGAAGAGGCGGTAATAATTTGCGAAGCCCAGGAATCTCTGAATCACCTTCAACCCCTCCGGTGGGGCCACTTTAAGACGGCAGATACCTTCTCGGGATCCATCCGCAGACCAGTCTCGGAGATAATATAGCCCAGGAACGGTAGGGATGTCTGCTCAAAGAGGCATTTCTTGAATTTAGCGTATAGGCGATTCTGCAGCAGCCTTAGCAGAACCTGACAAACATCCCTCCGGTGTGAGGGCAGATCCGGAGAGAAGACCAAGATATCGTCCAGGTACACCACCATGCAGGAATACAGGAGATCACGGAAGATGTCGTTAACCAGTCCTGGAAGACAGCTGGGGCATTACAGAGACCAAAGGGCATCACGCGATATTCATAGTGACCGTCCTGGGTGTTGAATGCAGTCTTCTACTCGTCTCCCTGGCTGATCCGGACCAAATTGTACGCCCCACGAAGATCGAGCTTGGTGAAGATCTTCGCGCCTTTAAGGCGGTCGAACAGCTCAGAGATGAGAGGCAGGGGGTACTTATTTTTTATGGTAATCTGTTTTAGGCCCCTGTAATCGATAAAGGGACGTAGGGAGCCGTCTGTCTTCTTGACGAAGAAGAATCCTGCACCAGCCGGAGAAGTGGATTTCTGGATAAATCCCCTAGCAAGATTCTCCTCTATGTACTCACACATGGCTCAGGTCTCAGCCAGCGACAAGGGGTAGATACGCCCGCGGGGAGGAGAAGCACCAGGTACCAGGTCGATGGGGCAATCATACGGTCTATGAGGTGGTGGTGTCTCTGCTTCCTTTTTGTTGAAGACGTCCGCATAGGACCAGTAGGGTGCCGACAGACCAGGTAGATTAGCCAGAGTAGACGGGGGTCGAGCTGGACGAACCGGAACCAGACAGGATTCATGGCATTCCTGACCCCAAGGGAGCACTTCACCAGATCGCCAATTCAGGACTGGTTCATGTCTTTGTAACCAGGGTAGACAAAGTAAGAGGGGGTGAGAGAGACCGGACAGCACATGAAAGGAGATCTTCTCCTAGTGCAGCATTCCCACCTGAAGGGTTAAAGGCTCTGTGACGAGCAGGATGGTCTCCGGAAGAAGCCTCCCATCCACTGAGGCAACCGCCAACGGTTCAGCCAGACGTACGGTAGGAATCTGATACCGCTCCACAACAGCCTGTTGAATGAGATTCCCAGCAGCTCCGGAATGCAGGTGGGCAGTCTCAAAGAAGCGGGTCTCACCACTGGAAATGGAAACAGATAGGGTCAAGGACGGAGACCATTTACTCTTGCCTAGGACGACCTCACCGAGCGGTCCTAGACACTGGAGTTTCCCGACTTCACTGGGCAGGAATGGATCAGATGCTCTTTACTGCCACAGTGGAAGCAACTCCCCTCGGCTCGGCGTGTCTCCAGGCGAGACTTGACCATCTTTGTTTAGTCAATTTGCATAGGCTCTGGGGAACGTGCCCGAGGAATTGCTGGTTGTGAGGCTTGCCTTTGGAATACAGGAGCAAGACTGGGCAGTCTCCTTAGCTTGTTCCAAAAAAGGGATGTCAATCCGAGTAGCTAATGACACCAGGTCGTCCAGGGTGGAAGGGATGTCACGACCGGCTAGCTCATCTTTGATCCGTCCGGAGAGACCCTCCCAGAAGGTGGACAGCAGGGCCTCGTTCCAGGCAAGCTCAGATGCGAGGGTTCGGAAACGTATGGCATACTGGCACATGGTGAGACTCTCTTGGCGGAGGCGGAGAAGTGAGGAGGCAGTAGAAGATTTTCGTCCGGGCTCATCGAAGACTTTCCAGAAGGCAGCGAGGAAAGCCAGAAGATCGGACACCAGGGGATCCCCTCTTTCTCACAGAGGGTTTAGCCATGCCAATGCCTCCCCAGTGAGGTGAGACATGATGAACGCCACCTTGGCCCGGTCGAAGGGGAACTGATCTGCCTGGAGTTCAAAGTGCAGCATGCACTGATTTAAGAAGCCCCGACATAAGACGGGGTCACCACCAAAACGTGGAGACGCAGAGAGCCAGGATCCAAAGCCAGGTGCCACAGCGCCAGTGGTTTGAGGTGCCGCTTGGCTAGAGTTGGACGCAGACAGGGTGGACAGCGTGTCCAAGCATGGGTTGACAGTCTGCAGGTAGGACAGGATAGTCTCCTGTTGAGATCTCTGATGTGAGACCTCCTGGTACAAGTCAGAGAGCGAAGGAGCCTGGGGGCCACCGGGTTCCATGGCCTGTGCAAACTGTTACGGGTCCAGGTGGTGGAACCTCTGTGCTTCGGTGCAATGAGGGACCAGAGGGGCGAGACTAAGTGACTACACGGCCCGACCAAGGTCACACGGCGCATTAGTCGACTCCGTGAACCAGGGATGAACCGGGCAGGTAGCCCAGGTGCCACTCTGGGACCGACCTTGTGTGAGAGCAGGTGGCTCACACGGATCAGATGACAGGAACTGACCGGTACAGCGGATGAGCACGGCAGGAAGGCAGACGGGTGGTCCGGGTTGATGAGCAGGCTGGTACGGCTGATAGCCAGACGGGTGCTCCGGGTTGGCCTTGCCGGAGGGCACGACAGGTAACAGGCAGGTGCTCCGGATAGGCTGGCTGGCGGGCACGATAGGTAAGAGGCTGGTGCTCCGGGTAGACTGGCTGGCGGGCATGACAGGTAACAGGCAGGTGCTCCAGGTAAGCTGGCTGGCGGACACGGCTGTAGACAGACTGGAGGACAGAACTGTTAGACAGGCTGGGGGGCTGGACTGACAGGCAGCGGGACCTGAGGGCTGGAGCAAGTATTAGAACACTGTACAACAACCTTGCACAGGCACCTTCATTTTGGAGGAGGTGCCTTATATAGGAGAAGTCCTCCAGCCATTGGCCGGGAACTTTTTAGGATGGCGCGCGCGGCCCCTTTAAGAGGGAGGGAGCACGCGCGCACCCTTAGCACAGTGCATGGGAAGCTGCGTGCCTCAGCAGCAGGAAGACGCCGGACCAGGACCGCGGCGGTGAGGGGAATGGCGTCTCTGCCCGGCACAAGGCAGAGATGCCGATGCTACAACCCCCAGCTTCAGCATCGCGTCAATCTCCTGGCGCATGTGCTGCTGTACTTCCAGAGAGACCCGATATGCTGAATGCCGGTTTGGGGGTGATCCCTGGTGTTCACATTGTGGACGGATGATTCTGTCCTTGCGGGGTTGTTGTTGAACACATTCCAGAAGGGGTGTAGGGTTGCCCACAGCTGGTACCATTGGTCTGACAATAGCTGGTGGCAAACCCCTACATCCTCGATGGTCCCACCAGCCCTAGGCTGGGCGTGCATGTCTGGGAGGGTTTCCACCTCTCCCTCCTCTGGCAGGTTGCACACGAGGAGGGCGCAGGCCTCCCGCTCATGATGTGCCTTCATCATGTTTACATGGAAGGCCATCCGCCTTCCCCGGACGTGGTCCAGGGTGACCAGGTACGTTACGAAATTGAGCTGCCGGTGCATGAGGTACGGGCCTTCCCAGGCCGCCTGAAGCTTTTCCTAGGGTACGGGGACCAGTGCCCACACCTTTTGACCCACCTGGTAGGTCCTCTCAAAAGCATTCTGGTCGTACCAACACTTCTGGTCGGCCTGTGCTCTCGTCATATTGTCATGCACCAGCTGCGTCAAGGTCTGCATTTTGTCACAGATGACCGACACTCCAGGGGTGGCTAAGTCCCCTTCCCAGACCTCTTTCACCAGAGCCAGGGGGCCCTGTGCACGCCGGCCGTAGAGGAGCTGAAAGGGGGAGAACCCCGTTAAGGCCTGTGGAATCTCCCGGTAGGCAAATAGCAGGTGTGGGAGGTACCGCTCCCAGTCGCACCCGTGGGAGTTTCCAGCATCTTAAGCATCTACTTCAGGGTGCCATTGAACCGTACATACAGGCCATTAATTTGTGGGTGGTACGGACTGGTCACTAGATGTTGCACCTGTATTTGCTTACAGAGGGCCTCCATCAGCTGAGACATGAACTGGGTCCCCCGGTCAGTGAGCATTTCCTGGGGAAAACCCACTTGGGAGAAAATCCCCAGTAAGTTGGTGGTCACCTTGTCTGCCCAAATCTACAACAAGGCTACCTCTTCCGGGTACCGGGTGGCATAGTCTGCTACCATCAGTATGAAGCGTTTCCAAGAGCTGCTGGGAGTGGCCATCGGGCCAACCAAATCCACAGCTACCCTCCTGAAAGGCTCTTCAATGATGAATAGAGTTACCAGCGGGGCTTTGGGGCATTGCCCCACCTTCCCCACCCTCTGACAGGGCTCACATGACAGGCAGTAGGCAGTCACCTTGGCCAGTAGAAATTCTGGGCTAGCCTGGCCTTGGTCTTAGTGTTAAAAATACTTATTTACATATATTTTTATAGAGGACTTCTTATCAGATGCGTTTTATTAAAAAATATATATCACAATATTCTTAGAAAAAAAAGTATTGATTTTTTTCTTTGGAGTCCATTAAAAAAAATAATTGCAGTAGTTACATAAAACAGGGTAAATAGTTACAAAGTGATTGTCCATTTGTCCATAGATTCACTTAACAGTTGAGATTCACCCATCTTTTCCTCAGATCCTGAATAACAGGTGGCGTCTGTCTGTGTCCAGCACGTGTGTCAGGGTCTACATGTCATCTCCTTCCTTCACACGTAGATCCTCCATTTGATGTCATTTGTAGTGCAAGAACCCCACCCTGTCTCTAACGTAGGGTTATATAGCCCCCTCACAACACCTGTTCTTCTGCATATGACACGAACTTACACTGAACTAAAAATACACAAATAGCGCATGACATCTAGAAACCCTAACATGATGGCTGATGCAATCTTATGCAATGTATGATACAGAATTAAGAATACAAAAGTGAATATCTGTAATTAACATTTAACATTTCCCCCTTTTTAGGGTGACAGACATCAACTGGAATCCTCAAAGTAAATAGGTTCATCATTAGGATAATAGGATCATCTTTCCTTTTCTTCTTCCTTGGCAATATAATTTTATGTCCATAATAATAATATTAATAAAAATTTCAATATCTGATTTATTGTTATACTCATTCAATAGCATAATGAATTCATGTTATGGTAAGCCGTGACTAATATTCATTTAACATGTATAATTATACTTCCCTAAATCTAAATCAGAGCAATCGCGGGTCCAATCGTCGTCATCGGGTCTTCGTCTCATCTTCTTCTTGGTTCTTTTAAAACATAGTCTTTAGATGAAAACTCCTTTTGAAATAAATTATAACGTGTAGATATTGTACCGTCCATAATTGTATTCATTATTGTTCAGTCCATAAACTGTACTCTTAATTAAAAAGATCAAGTGTCAATTAAATGTTGATAAGAAAACAAAGTCCATAGATGAAATTTAGCTTTAATATTTGTGCAGTGTCACCTGGAATTACGTTGGATTGTCTTTAGATAGTTCTGGAATCCTCCGTGTCATCCGCCCTGGTCTCGTGTCACTTTTGGAACGGATGTGACATCTTTGGTCAGCAAAGCAAGGGTTAACCTGACACTTCCCTGCTTAATATAGCACCATAACCAATGCTTAGTCCTTAATGTACCAGACATATGTCAGGGTTGACAGCTTCCTGACGAATGTTCACCAGCTTTCAGGTGATAGGAAACCACTGGAATGTGTTGAACACAACACAGTTCATTGAGGATCATCGTCCGCTGCCGTTGTGGTCAGTGATGAGAATGTATTGTAATTGACACAGTCTATTATAAACCTCAGCATTTACAACATCTTTACCTTCTGAGACTTCCGGATATCTGTTGTTTCTTCTTGTAACTTTTGAGAATCTCTTTGATTTAGAAATATAAAAAGTCTTTATTAAAATAGAATTCATAATTGCGATGTTTTGATTGAAGTCTTCATTCCCTAATCTAATACCAAATCTGGCAATTTCCTAACTTATCATATCACAGCGTACCATAGCAATCAGTAAAATATATCTAATTGTTATCAAAATATTAATATAAATTATGTTTGGAATAATAAAACATTAATAGATAATAATTAGTGATGGGCGAGCACTAAAATGCTCGGGTGCTTGATGCTCGGGTCGAGCAAATTGGAATTCTCAGGTGCTTAACCCGAGCAACGAACCCAATGTAAGTCTATGGGAAACTCGAGCATTTTTCAGGCGGCTCCCCTCGGCGGTCTGCAGAGGGCCTAAAAATTGCCCAAATTGATGGGAACAGTGCTCAAATGACATGGAAACAGCATGGGGAAGACCCCTGGAAGCATTTCTGACTCCCAGGTCACTGCTGTCAACAACGTTTTCAGAGGTATTACGCCACTTTTACGGACTCACAATAAAACATACAAAAACGAATCCAAAATGGATTTTCCTGGGAAATATGTTAAGGAACATCCTTTCCAGGGTAATGACTTGTATATAAGGCAAAATAAATAACCAAAACTAAAAATACTCCTCCACACCTTGGGCTATGTGCACACTTAGCGTTTTTGATGGTTTTTTGCACTTTTGCATTGCTTTCAACTAAGACAAATGCATTCACTGGAAAATGTTATTTTAACATTTTACAACCTTATCTGGCCATGTGGTGTGTGACACCTCATCAGACACATGCATAAAGTGCTGGGAAGACCCCTGGAAGCATCTCTGACTCCCAGATCACTGCCTAAAAGTGTGCCCATCATAAGTGATCCTTGGCGCATGCGAAGATGCCTCCCGCCATGCACCTGTCATTGCAGACTTGCAACAATCACCATCCACGTCCTTGTCCCAGTGCAGAGTTCAGTTGTCCCTACTCCATTCCTTGGAATGCAAGCGCAAGTATGCAGCCAGCCACCCACCCACAGGTTGCAATACTACACATTTTTCTTAGCCAGGACTGCTTCTTGGCAGGGTTGGACGGTCCCACCAGAGAATCCTCTGGTGTGCCCTGGCTTCTGTAACATCCCTTGCGGCGTGCTGGCATGGCTTACCATCTCCCACCATGCAAGACCGCTAACTTACCTATCAGTCCTGGCTGCACACTTTGCTCCATAACTTGCTGTATGCATGATTTTTGTCTGATTGTTTATGGCGGCGGTGCTTTTACTTCCTAATTCTTAAAGTTACAGTGTGCGCAGTCCTAATGCGTTCCCAGCCTATTGCTGAGAGTCACTGGATACTTAAACCCCCTCCACCCAGTAGGAGGAGCCTGAGCAACGCTTTCTTTCAGTGTGTTCTGTGCAACTGAGTTGCCAGATCCTGTCCTGTATCTGGTCTGTTTCCACCACCCTGGGGGCTGAGTACCTAGGCCCGTTACCTGTATCTGTGACTTCTAGTCTGTTTCCGCCACCCTGGGGGCTGAGTACCCAGGCTCGTTCCTGTATCTTGTTCCAGGTTCAGTTCCTGTCTGAACTGTCCTTGCCCTTTACCTGTTTGTCTCTAGGTCCGATTCTTCCCTTTTCCTGCAGTGTCTGAACCTGCACCTAACTCCAACTCGTCTCTGTACTTCTGTTTGTGAGTTTTGTGTCCACTCGCTACTTCATTGCAAGTACCTTGTGTGTATCTGGTTCTGCTTGTCCCGTTTCCCTGCCTCCGTATCTACCTCCTGTGTTCTAGCTATCTTCCTGTGTTTCCCAGTCTGTTCCATGTGAACAGAGCCCTGTCCTGTCTGCCTGCTCCTGCGGTTCCGTTCTGCTCTGCTCCGCTCCGCTTGTCCTCCGCGCCTGCGGTTCCGCTCTGCTCTGCTTCTCTTGTGCTCCGCACCTGTGGTCCCACTCTGCTCTTCTCCCCTTGTCCTCCGCACCTGTGTTTCCACTCTGCTCTTCTCCGCTTGTCCTCTGCGCCTGCGATTCCGCTCTACTCAGCTTGTCCTCCGCGCCTGCAGTTCCGCTCTGCTCTGCTCCGCTTGTCCTCCGCGCCTGCGGTTCCGCTTTGCTCTGCTCCGCTTGTCCTACCGCCTGCGGTTCCGCTCTGCTCTGCTCCACTTGTCCTCTGCACCTGTGGCTCTGCTCTGCTTGTCCCCCACACCTGCGACTCTCTTCCTGTATCCCAGTCTGTACTGGTCCCTGTCCAGCCTGCTTTCCTACCTGCTAGTATTGGCCTGTCTGCATACCTGCCGTGCCTGCCAGTACCCGCCTGTCTGCATACCTGCCGTTCCTGCTAGTACCCGCCTGTCTGCATACCAGCCGTGCCTGCCAGTACCCACCAGTCTGCATACCAGCCGTGCCTGCCATTACCCACCTTGGTGGACCCAATGTTTTTCAATCTGAAAAAGCTTCTCAGTGGGAGTTGTATTTCACCACAGCAATATTCGGTGAAAGGACTGGCATAGAGGGAAACAGTATATACTCCGGCTGCCATTTCTCCGTCATCAGGTTCCGCCCATTGTCACACACAACCATGCCTGGCTGTATGTTCAGCGGTGAGAGCCACAGATCAGGCTACTGTGTTACAGCTTTCAAAACCTCTGCAGCACTGGGCCTAAGCACTAAGCATTTGCCACCTAAGCATTAAGCATGTTATCTTCAGCACAGCCTGTTGCCGCTTGGCCAAGGCAGTGCTGCAGTGCTTCCAGCTTGTGACTGATGTGGTCATTTCGGAGATGGAGGAGAAGGTGCAGGAGCTGAACAATGTGATTACATTGAGGTTACATTGGCGACTCATTTATACTAAAGAAAGATCCTACTGTTTTTTTTACGTTATTTTTTAAGACAAATGCATTCACCGAGAAATGTCATTTTAACATTTTACAACCTTATCTGGCAATGTGGTGTGTGACACATCATCAGACATATCCCGTTTCATTTATGACGGAGGCATTCTGAAAGTCACAGCCTATTTTTATAGTGCCATCAGGCGGCCCTTACTATTCTTAAAGGCCATCAGCTGGCTATGCTTTGTTGTTCCCATTATTAACGAGTGGGTCTCCGATACTGTTGTTGCGTATGCAGTGACTGCAAGGGCTGCCAAAAATTCGGACGCAACCCAATACCGCTTTGCAGAGACGTAGAGGAGGGTCTCAGTAAAAAAAATGTTCCCATTATAAAGGAGCAGGTCTCCTATAGTGGTAATGCCCATGCTGTGACTGCAAGGGCTGCCAAAATTTGGGAAAAAAAACCACTAACAATTTAAAGACACATTTAAATTTAAAGACCAGGGCCACAGTAACGAGTACGACATGTTCCCATTAGAAAGTAGAGGGTCTGCTATACAGTTATAGGGTATCCACTGAGTCCAACGGCTGACAAAATTTAGGAAAAACCCCACTAACAATTTAAAGACGCATAGAGCAGGGCCACATTAATGACAAATTCCCATTAGAAAGGAGAGGGTCTCCCAAGTGTTGGCCTATGCCAGTGAATGCAAGGGCTGCCAAAAATTGGGAGGCACTCCAATGCCCCTTGGAAGAGACGTAGAGGGCCTCATGAAAAAATGTTCCCATTAGTAGCGGGTCTCCTATACTTGTAATGCCCATGCACTAAGTGTATGGGCTGACAAACATTTACCCCTGGAGGGTATACATGATCATACTGTATAAAAAAAATTTTTTACAGGCTTCATTAAACACCCTTTAAAAAAATTATGTGGGTGTTGCATCACGGACCACGGTCACCCTGGTAATATGGTGGTGGAGGATGAGGAGAAGAGCAAATAGCCAAAATCAGGAAGCGTATACCCATGCAGGGGTGTGAAGAGGTGCATGGGGGAATACACCTCCCAAAGAAGACACTGGATTGGAGTTTATGTTACTCTGCTATCATTCGGTGGTGTTGAGAAGTCTGGCCTTATCCAGCCCTTGTTCATTTTTATAAGAGTCAGCCTGTCAGCATTTTCAGTTGACAGGCGGATGCGCTTATCAGTTATAATTCCACCAGTGGCACTAAAAACCCGCTTTGATAAAACGCTAGCGGCAGGACAGGCCAGGACCTCCAAAGTGTAGAGAGCCAGTTCATTCCACGTATCCAGCTTGGATACCCAATAATTATAAGGCACAGAGGAATCACAAAGGATGTTGATACGGTTGGCAAAGTACTCCCTCAGCATCTTCCGAAACTTTGCACTCCTTGTGAGAGTACCCCGCGTCTCAGGGCTTGTGCGATGGGAGGGGCTGATAAAATTCTCCCAGGACTTTGACAGTGTTCCCCTGCCTCTGCTGGATTGGAGTTGTCTCTCTCGCCTGTACTCCTTGGTTGTCCAACGAACTAAGACCTCTGCCGCCAGCGTTTTCAGATGGGAAATTTTTTTAATAGTTCCGCAACAAGGGCCTTCTGGTACAGCCCCATTTTTGTAGACCTGTCAGCCTCAGGGATAAGAGATATAAAGTTCTCCTTGTAGCGTGGGTCTAGAAGTGTCACCAACCAGTAATGACTGTTACCAAAAATTTTGAGAACGCGAGGGTCATGGGAAAGGCAGCGTAACATAAACTCAGCTATGTGTGCCAGTCTGCTAACAGGCAAGACTTCCGTGTCCTCACCAAGAGCATGAGTGATCATGTTCCTTTTCCTCCTCTCTGTCCTCAGGCCATCCACGCTGAACAGACGGTATGACAGTTGTGCAGGTAGTACCGTCTATAGTGCATGAAACTAGCTCCTGTTCTTCCTCCTCTTCCTCATTGTCACCCGATCCACGTTGAGATGAGATGAGTCTGGGCTGTGTGTAATCACGCTGTATGGTTCCTTGCTCCATCTCATCGTGCTCCGCCTGCAATGCATCCTCCTTGATTGTGAGCAAAGAGTGTTTCAGAAGACAGTAAAGCGGGATGGTGATGCTAATTATGGCATCGCTGCTCTAGTGTTGAGCCACCCCCGTAGTGTTCGGGTTCGGTTCGGTTCGTCGAACACCGGGATGTTCGAGGAACTGTTCGTCGAACTGTTCGTCGAACACCTTAGAACACCGTCGAACACCGTTAAAACCAATGGCAGGCAAACAAAAACACATAGAAACACATAGAAAACACCTTCAAAGGTGTCCAAAAGCTGACAAACTGCTCAGAAGACGCTTTCTTTAAAAAAGCCGGCCGGCAATTCAGCAGCGGCATACACCGGTACCCGACAATTTAGACAAGAAGGAATAGAGCCTCACACATAGATTAGATAGATAGAAACATGTCAGTCACATATATATGAAGTACAGTGACAGTGTTGCTTACTGTACTTGTCATTTAGTGTAAAGGATTTATTAAAAAATATAATAGTGTTTTCATGCACTGTCTCTTTAAAAAAGCCGGCCGGTAATTTAGCATCTGTACCCGACAATTTATAACAGACAGAATAGAGCTTCACACATAGATTAGATAGATAGAAACATGTCAGTCACATATATATGAAGTACAGTGACAATGTTGCTTACTGTACTTGTCATTTAGTGTAAAGGATTTATTAAAAAAAATAATAGTGTTTTCATGCACCGTCTCTTTAAAAAAGCCGGCCGGCAATTCAGCATCTGTACCCAACAATTTAGAATAGAAGGAATAGAGAATCACACATAGATTAGATAGATAGAAACATGTCAGTCACATATATATGAAGTACAGTGATAGTGTTGGTTACTGTACTTGTCATTTAGTATTAAAATAAAGGATTTATTATTAAAAAAAATTGGCGTGGGGTTCCCCTTAATTTTAGTCTCTAGCGGAGGTTAAGCAGACAGCTGGGGCAGATGTTTGAAGCGTGGGAAGGGGGTAATACCCACGGAGCTTCCCAGGCTACTAATATGAGCCCCCAGCTGAATACATAGCCTTTACTAGCTATTAAAATGGGGGACCCCCCCAAAAAAATGACGTGGGGTCCCCCCTAATTTAATAGCTAGCAAAGGCTAGGCAGACAGCTGGGGACTGATATTAATAGCCCAGGAAGGGAGCCATGAATATTGGCCCCCTCCCAGGCTAGAAACACCAGCCGTCAGCCGCCCCAGAAATGGCGCATTCATAGGATGCGCCAATTCTGGCACTTAGCCTCGCTCTTCCACGCTGCCCTGTAGCGGTGGCAGGGGGTAATAGGGCTGGGGTTGATGTCAGCTTATAATGCCAGCTGACATCAAGCCCAGGTTAGTAATGGAGAGGCGTCTATAAGACACCCCCATTACTAACCCCATAGTCAAAGTTAAAAGAAAACACAAACACCCAGAATAAAGTCCTTTAATTGAAATAAAGACACAATCCTTTATTGTTCTAAATTAAACCATACTTACCATCACGCCCATTCCAGCTGAAGCCAACGATCTCCTGCAATAAAAGAAAAATAATAAAGCAACATCATCCTTACCTTTCCATGGTTCCCACGACAGCTTCAGCTCTGCTACATCGAGATGACAGGCTGGACCGCAGCAGAACGCTGCCATCCAGCCTGTCATCCCGCAGACACTGAGAAGCGCAGGCATGCTTGCGCTCTGCAGTGTCTGGCTGTGACGGCATAAAGATGAGATGAGTTCATGTCCAATGAACTCGGCGCACCTCATGCACGTCACTGACAGCGTGGGAAAATTCTCACGCTGAAGCGCTGAGTGCAGGAGAATTCTCCCACGCTGTCAGTGACGTGCATAAGGTGAGCTCATGTCCAATGAACTCAGCTCACCTCCTGCACGTCACTGACAGCGTGGGAGAATTCTCCTGCACTCAGCGCTTCAGCGTGAGAATTCTCCCACGCTGAAGCGCTGAGTGCAGGAGAATTTTCCCACGCTGTCAGTGACGTGCATAAGGTGAGCTCATGTCCAATGAACTCAGCTCACCTCCTGCACGTCACTGACAGCGTGGGAGAATTCTCCTGCACTCAGCGCTTCAGTGTGAGAATTCTCCCACGCTGAAGCGCTGAGTGCAGGAGAATTTTCCCACGCTGTCAGTGACGTGCATGAGGTGAGCCGAGTTCATTGGACATTAACTCGGCTCATCTGGATGCCCTCACAGAGAGACACTGTGGAGCGCAAGCAAGCCTGCGCTTCTCAGTGTCTGCGGGATGACAGGCTGGATGGCAGCGTTCTGCTGCGGTCCAGCCTGTCATCTCGATGTAGCAGAGCTGAAGCTGTCATGGGAACCATGGAAAGGTAAGGATGATGTTGCTTTATTATTTTTCTTTTATTTCAGGAGATCGTTGGCTTCAGCTGGAATGGGCGTGACGGTAAGTATGGTTTAATTTAGAACAATAAAGAATTGTGTGTTTATTTCAATTAAAGGACTTTTTTCTGGGTGTTGTGTTTTTTTTAAATACTTTACTAGAAATTCATGGTGGTCATGTCTAATATTGGCGTGACCCCATGAATTTTGGGCTTAGGGCCAGCTGATAATGCCAAGCTGGCCCTAACCCCTTTATTACCCAGTGAGCCACCGCATCAGGGCCCTGGATGAGTTGGGTACAGCGCCAGAAGATGGCGCTTCTATGAACGCGCCATTTTCCGGGGTGGCTGCGGACTGCAATTTGCAGCGGGGGTGGCCCAGAAAGCTTGGGCCTCCCTGCGCTGCGGATTCCAGCCCCCAGCTGCCTAGTTGTACCTGGCTGGACACAAAAACAGGGCGAAGCCCCACGTCAATTTTCTTTAAATTATTTCATGAAATAATTAAGAAAAAAAGGGTTTCCCTATATTGTTGTGTCCGGCCAGGTACAAATAGGCAGCTGGTGGTTGGGGGCAGCCCGTTCCTGCCTGCTGCACCTGACTGGACACAAATATAGTGCGAAGCCCCACGTCAATTTTTTTTTAATTATTTCATGAATTTCCTGAAATAATTTAAAAAAATTGAAGTGGGGCTTCGCACTATATTTGTGTCCAGCCAGGTACAGCAGGCAGGAATGGGCTGCTCCCAACCACCAGCTGCCTATTTGTACCTGGCCGGACACAACAATATAGGGAAGGCCTTTTTTTCTTAATTATTTCATGAATTTCATGAAATAATTAAAAAAAATTGAAGTGGGGCTTCGCACTATATTTGTGTCCAGCCAGGTACAGCAGGCAGGAACGGGCTGCCCCCAACCACCAGCTGACTATTTGTACCTGGCCGGACACAACAATATAGGGAAGGCCTTTTTTTCTTAATTATTTCATGAATTTCATGAAATAATTTAAAAAAAAATACGTGGGGCTTCGCCCTATTTTTGTGTCCAGCCAGGTACAACTAGGCAGCTGGGGGCTGGAATCTGCAGCGCAGGGAGGCCCAAGCTTTCTGGGCCCCCCCCGCTGCAAATTGCAGTCCGCAGCCACCCCGGAAAATGGCGCGTTCATAGAAGCGCCATCTTCTGGCGCTGTACCCAACTCATGTAGGGCCCTGGTGCGGTGGCTCACTGGGTAATAAAGGGGTTAGGGCCAGCTTGGTATTATCAGCTGGCCCCAAGCCCAAAATTCATGGGGTCACGCCAGTATTAGACATGACCGCCATGAATTTCTAGTAAAGTATTTAAAAAAAACACAACACCCAGAATAAAGTCCTTTAATTGAAATAAACACACAATTCTTTATTGTTCTAAATTAAACCATACTTACCATCACACCCATTCCAGCTGAAGCCAACGATCTCCTGCAATAAAAGAAAAATAATAAACCAACCTCATCCTTACCTTTCCATGGTTCCCACGACCGCTTCAGCTCTGCTACATCGAGATGACAGGCTGGACCGCAGCAGAACGCTGCCATCCAGCCTGTCATGCCGCAGACACTGAGAAGAGCAGGCATGCTTGCGCTCCACATTGTCTCTCTGTGACGGCATCCAGATGAGCCGAGGTCATGTCCAATGAACTCGGCTCACCTCATGCACGTCACTGACAGCGTGGGAAAATTCTCACGCTGAAGTGCTGAGTGCAGGACAATTCTCCCACGCTGTCAGTGACGTGCATGAGGTGAGCTCATGTCCAATGAACTCAGCTCACCTCATGCACCTCACTGACAGCGTGGGAAAATTCTCCTGCACTCAGCGCTTCAGCGTGAGAATTCTCCCACGCTGTAAGTGACGTGCATGAGGTGAGCCGAGTTCATTGGACATGACCTCGGCTCATCTTTATGCCGTCACAGAGAGACAATGTGGAGCGCAAGCAAGCCTGCGCTTCTCAGTGTCTGCGGGATGACAGGCTGGATGGCGGCGTTCTGCTGCGGTCCAGCCTGTCATCTCGATGTAGCAGAGCTGAAGCTGTCGTGGGAACCATGGAAAGGTAAGGATGAGGTTGCTTTATTATTTTATTTTTATTACAGGAGATCGTTGGCTTCAGCTGGAATGGGCGTGACGGTAAGTATGGTTTAATTTAGAACAATAAAGAATTGTGTCTTTATTTCAATTAAAGGACTTTATTCTGGGTGTTTGTGTTTTCTTTTAACTTTGACTATGGGGTTAGTAATGGGGGTGTCTTATAGACGCCTCTCCATTACTAACCTGGGCTTGATGTCAGCTGGCATTATAAGCTGACATCAACCCCAGCCCTATTACCCCCTGCCACCGCACCAGGGCAGCGTGGAAGAGCGAGGCTAAGTGCCAGAATTGGCGCATCCTATGAATGCGCCATTTCTGGGGCGGCTGACGGCTGGTGTTTCTAGCCTGGGAGGGGGCCAATATTCATGGCTCCCTTCCTGGGCTATTAATATCAGCCCCCAGCTGTCTGACTAGCCTTTGCTAGCTATTAAATTAGGGGGGACCCCACGTCATTTTTTTTGGGGGGTCCCCCATTTTAATAGCTAGTAAAGGCTATGTATTCAGCTGGGGGCTGATATTAGTAGCCTGGGAAGCTCCGTGGATATTACCCCCTTCCCAGGCTTCAAACATCTGCCCCAGCTGTCTGCTTAACCTCCGCTAGAGCCTAAAATTAAGGGGAACCCCACGCCAATTTTTTTAATAATAAATCCTTTATTTTAATACTAAATGACAAGTACAGTAAGCAACACTGTCACTGTACTTCATATATATGTGACTGACATGTTTCTATCTATCTAATCTATGTGTGATTCTCTATTCTGTCTGTTATAAATTGTCGGGTACAGATGCTGCATTGCCGGCCGGCTTTTTTAAAGAGACGGTGCATGAAAACACTATTATTTTTTTTGATAAATCCTTTACGCTAAATGACAAGTACAGTAAGCAGCACTTTCACTGTACTTCGTATATATGTGGCTGACATGTTTATATCTATCTAATCTATGTGTGAAGCTCTATTCTTTCGGTTCTAAATTGTCGGGTACCGGTGTATGCCGCTGCTGAATTGCCGGCTTTTCATGTTTCACTGTTGGCACTGTTCCCATCGATTTGGGCAATCACTGTAATGCCACAACCACCTTGGCTGTGGCATTACAGTGAGTGGCAGACAATCCCTGCATGATTGGTGCTCTATATAGCACCAGACATGCAGGACACGCTTTTGGTGCACGAACAGTTATCGAACATAACCTCGAACAGCCGAATTTTTTGCAAATCGTTCGGGTTCGTCGAACAACTCGAACACCGCCCAAAACAGCTCGAATTTGAGATTGGCGAACAGTTCTAGTCGAACACCGCTCATCTCTACGCTGCTCACCATCTTGGTGGAGTCTTCAAAGTTTTGGAGGATGGTACATATGCCTGACATCCATGTCCACTCCTGAGGTCTTATGTGTCGAGTCTGAACTGAATACCGACGGCCTTGTTGATGTTGGTACTCAACAACTGCCCTCTTCTGCTCACAAATCCTTCCCAACATCTGCAGTGTAGAGTTACAACGCGCGAGGACATCACACACCAGTCTGTGAGCCGGAAGCTGCAAATGCTGCTGAAACACAGCAAGGGCGGCGGAAGCTGTAGATGACTTTCTTAAATGGGCACACAGGTGATGTACTTTAACAAGCAGATCTGGCAGCTCCTGGTAGGATTTGAGATATCGCTGAACCACGAGGTTAAGCACATGGGCCAGGCATGGTACGAATGTGAGCTCGCCTCGTCTCAGAGCCGCCACTAGTTTCCGGCCATTGTCATATACGACCATGCCTGGCTGTAGGTTCAGCTGTGTGAGCCACAGATCTGCCTGCTCTTTCAGAGCTGTTCACAACTCTTCAGCATTGTGCGGTTTGTCACCTAAGCATATTAGTTTCACCACAGCTTGTTGCCGCTTGGCCGAGGCGTTGCTGCAGTGCTTCCAGCTTGTAACTGATGTGGTCATTTCGGAGATGGAGGCTGAAGAGGAGGAGGAGGCTGAGGTGCAGGAGATGTAGACTGTGGGGGCAATCATGATTGATTCAGGTCCTGCGATCCTTGGCATCTGGAGGACGTGTTCTGTCCCAAGGTCCGACTGGGTCCCGGCTTCCACTATGTTAACCCAGTGTGCCGTCAGCGAGATGAACTATCTCTGCCCACAAGCACTTGTCCACGTGTCCGTGGTTAGGTGGACTTTCCCGGTAACTGCGTTATTGAGGGCACGGCTATTGTTTTGGGACATGCGCTTGTGTAATGCGGGGATGGCACATCGGGAGAAATACTGGCAGCTGGGGACCGAGTGAGTACCAAGGAATGGCCGTCGTCATCAGGTTGCGGAATGCTTCTGTCTCCATGAGCCTAAAAGGCTAGAGCAAGCAATCGCGAAATGTGGGAATTTAGTAGTGTGGCCAGTGGGGTGTTGGCTGCGTATTTGAGCTTGCGTTCCAAAGACTGGGGTATGGAAAACTGAACGCTGCGCTGGGACAAGGACATGGACGTGCTTCCTGATGCTGATACATGAGAGTGTGCAATGACAGGTGTAGGGCAGGAGGCATCTTCGCATGCACTATGGACAGGGGATTGGCTTGCATGCACAACAGCGGAAGAAGCAGTGATGCCACCCGCAGACACTGTTCCTGGACCCTGGGGTTCGGCCCACAAAGTCGGGTGCTTTGATGCCATGTGCCTGATCATGCTGGCGTTAGAACCCTCCTGTTAGTTTTTTTTCTAATTCTGGTCACGTGACCTGCTGCCTATTTATTCCAGCTCCGCCCTTCTGGCTTTGCTGGACTTCAGTGTTACTTTGACTCTTAATCTAGCCAGGTGCTTTGTACCTATCTCTATAGTTTGCTTGGTCCTCGGACCTCTAAGTATTTTTGTCTTTGCCTTTTTGCTCTGCTACAACTTCTGCTAGGAGGTGTCCAATTTTGTCCCAGTCCTTAGTACTTTTAGGGACCCCTCCCTTATATCTATCGGTCTGCGTTCAGACTAGCTGAGGACGAAGAGCGGGTCTGTTCACAAGGAACAGGTTGCCCGCTGCATCGTAGGGAATCAGCTTAGTCCTATTGTAGGGACAGTTTTCCTATCTTTCCTTAGTTCTTGTAGCAGATCATAACAGTAAGTCCAGCCCAAAATCAAAAAAAAAAAAAATCCTAAGGAAAGAGATCCGGAGATCAGCATGGTGTCTGTTCAGGAATTGGCTCAACTCCTACAGGGATTGTCTCTTGAGTAGAGATGAGCGGTGTTCGACTAGAACTGTTCGCCAATCTCAAATTCGAGCTGTTTTGGGCGGTGTTCGAGTTGTTCGACGAACCCGAACGATTTGCAAAAAATTCGGCTGTTCGAGGTTATGTTCGATAACTGTTCGTGCACCAAAAGCGTGTCCTACATGTCTGGCGCTATTTTGAGCACGTAGCAGACATCACTGACAGCGTGGGAGAATTCTCACGCTGTAGCGCTGAGTGCAGGAGAATTTTCCCACGCTGTCAGTGACGTGCATGAGGTGAGCTGAGATCATTGGACATGAACTCGTCTCATCTTTATGCCGTCACAGCGAGACACTGAGGAGCGCAAGCATGCCTGCCCTTCTCAGTGTCTGCGGGATGACAGGCTGGATGGCAGCGTTCTGCTGCGGTCCAGCCTGTCATCTCGATGTAGCAGAGCTGAAGCTGTCGTGGGAACCATGGAAAGGTAAGGATGAGGTTGCTTTATTATTTTACTTTTATTGCAGAAGACATTGGCTTCAGCTGGAATGGGCGTGACGGTAAGTATGGTTTAATTTAGAACAATAAAGAATTGTGTGTTTATTTCAATTAAAGGACTTTATTCTGGGTGTTGTGTTTTTTTTAAATACTTTACTAGAAATTCATGGCGGTCATGTCTAATATTGGCGTGACCCCATGAATTTCGGGCTTAGGGCCAGCTGATAATGCCAAGCTGGCCCTAACCCCTTTATTACCCAGTGAGCCACCGCACCAGGGCCCTGGATGAGTTGGGTACAGCGCCAGAAGATGGCGCTTCTATGAACGCGCCATTTTCCGGGGTGGCTGCGGACTGCAATTTGCAGCGGGGGGGACCCAGAAAGCTTGGGCCTCCCTGCGCTGCAGATTCCAGCCCCCAGCTGCCTAGTTGTACCTGGCTGGACACAAAAATAGGGCGAAGCCCCACGTATTTTTTTTTTTTAATTATTTCATGAAATAATTAAGAAAAAAAGGGCTTCCCTATATTGTTGTGTCCAACCAGGTACAAATAGGCAGCTGGTGGTTGGGGGCAGCCCATTCCTGCCTGCTGTTCCTGGCTGGACACAAATATAGTGCGAAGCCCCACGTCAATTTTTTTTAAAATTATTTCATGAAACTAGATGGTGGCCCGATTCTAACGCATCGGGTATTCTAGAATATGTATGCGGCAGACCCGGCGCAATCAGCAGAGCGGTGTTTAAATTTGGCGCCAAAATCACTGACTGGTCGCGGCCAGCAACCGCGACCAATCAGCAAAGCGGAGTTTAAATTTTGTGCCAATAATGCTGATTGGTCGCGGTCGCGACCAATCAGCAAAGCGGTGTTTAAATTTTGCGCCAATAATGCTGATTGGTTGCGGTTGCGACCAATCAGCAAAGCGGTGTTTAAATTTGGCGCCAGTAACGGTGATTGGTCACGACCGCGACCATTCAGCAGGGCGGTGTTTAAATTTGGCGGCAACAATGTTGATTAGTCGCGGCCGGCGGTCGCGACCAATCAGCAGAGCGGTGTTTCAATTTGGCGCCAAAATCGCTGATTGGTCGCGGCCGGCAACCGTGACCCATCAGCAGAGCGGGGTTTAAATTTGGCGCCAATACTGCTGATTGGTCGCGGCCGGCAACCGTGACCAATCAGCCGAGCAGGGTTTAAATTTGGCGCCAATACTGCTGATTGGTTGCGGACGGCGACCGCGATCAATCAGCAGAGCGGTGTTTAAATTTGGCGCCAATAATGCTGATTAGTCGCGGCCGGCATCCGCTACCAATTAGCAGAGCGGGGTTTAAATTTGGCGCCAATCTCGCTGATTGGTCGCGGCTGGAGTCCGCGACCAATCAGCAGAGCGGTGTTTAACTTTAGCGCCAAGATCACTGATTGGTCGCGCTCTCCGCACGCGACCAATCAGCGAATCGTATTGGTGAGGACCGGGGAGCGCCGCTGCCTGGTCGGATACTTCCGCTGCGAGAAGCCGGGAGATGAGCGACTGCTCGCAGCAGATGTATCCCGACCCGCAGCTCCGCTCCCCGGTCCTCCCTTGACACCCTAGCCGCTGATCTCCCCACAGTATCCGCATGGTGTTACAAAGATCCGGACATTAGTGTTAAAAATCGCTGATTGGTCGCAGGCGCTGCCCGCGACCAATCACCGATTTGGGCGCCAAATTTAAATATCGGGCGCAACCAATCACCGATCTTGGCTCCACATTTAAACACCGCTGTGCTGATTGGTCGCCGACGCTGGGCGCGACCAATCACCGATTTTGGCGCCACATTTAAATAGCGTCCGCGACCAATCAGTACAGCGGTGTTTAAATGTGGAGCCAAGATGGGTGATTGGTCGCGGCCGATATTTAAATTTGGCGCCCAAATCGGTGATTGGTCGCGGGCAGCGCCGGCGACCAATCAGCGATTTTTAACACAAATGTCCGAACCTTTGTAACACCATGCGGATACTGTGAGGACATCAGCGGCTAGGGTGTGAAGGGAGGACCGGGGAGCGGCGCTGCGGGTCGGGATACTTCTGCTCCGAGTGCCCGCTCATGTCCCGGGTTCTCGCAGCGGAAGTATCCGCACAGGCAGCGCCGCTGACATCCATGCGGCTAGGGCGTGAAGGGAGGACCGGGGAGCGGCGCTGACATCCAATTGGTCGCGGCCGCTATTTAAATGTGCCGCACAAATCAGTGAGTGGTCGCCGTCTTGACCGCGACCAATCACTGATCTTGCCGCCAAAGTTAAACACTACTGTGCTGATTGGTCGCGGACGCTACCCGCGACCAATCGCCGATTTGTGCGCCAAATTTAAATATCAGCCTCATGCACGTCACTGACAGCGTGGGAAAATTCTCCTGCACTCAGCGCTTCAGCGTGAGAATTCTCCCACGCTGTCAGTGACGTGCATGAGGTGAGCCAAGCTCATTGGACATGACCTCGGCTCATCTTTATGCCGTCACAGCCAGACACTGAGGAGCGCAAGCAAGCCTGCGCTTCTCAGTGTCTGCGGGATGACAGGCTGGATGGCAGCGTTCTGCTGCGGTCCAGCCTGTCATCTCGATGTAGCAGAGCTGAAGCTGTCGTGGGAACCATGGAAAGGTAAGGATGATGTTGCTTTATTATTTTACTTTTATTGCAGGAGATCGTTGGCTTCAGCTGGAATGGGCGTGATGGTAAGTATGGTTTAATTTAGAACAATAAAGAATTGTGTCTTTATTTCAATTAAATGACTTTATTCTGGGTGTTTGTGTTTTCTTTTAACTTTGACTATGGGGTTAGTAATGGGGGTGTCTTATAGACGCCTCTCCATTACTAACCTGGGCTTGATGTCAGCTGGCATTATAAGCTGACATCAACCCCAGCCCTATTACCCCACTGCCACCGCTACAGGGCAGTGGGAAGAGCGAGGCTAAGTGCCATATTTGGCGCATCCTACGGATGCGCCATTTCTGGGACAGCTGACGGCTGGTGTTTCTAGCCTGGGAGGGGGCCAATATTCATGGCACCCTTCCTGGGCTATTAATATCAGCCCCCAGCTGTCTGCTTAGCCTTTGCTACCTATTTAAATAGGGGGGGACCCCACGTCATTTTTTTGGGGGGGTCCCCCATTTTAATAGCTAGTAAAGGCTAGGTATTCAGCTGGGGGCTGATATTAGTAGCCTGGGAAGCTCTGTGGGTATTACCCCCTTCCCAGGCTTCAAACATCTGCCCCAGCCGTCTGCTTAACCTCCGCTAGAGACTAAAATTACGGGGAACCCCACTCCAATTTTTTTTTTAATAAATCCTTTATTTTAACACTAAATGACAAGTACAGTGATCAACACTATCACTGTACTTCTTATATATGTGACTGACATGTTTCTATCTATCTAATCTATGTGTGATGCTCTATCTTTCTGTTCTAAATTGTCGGGTACCGCTGCTGAATTGCCGGCTGGCTTTTTTAAAGAGACGGTGCATGAAAACACTATTATTTTTTTAAATAAATCCTTTACACTAAATGACAAGTACAGTAAGCAACACTGTCACTGTGCTTCTTATATGTGTGACTGACATGTTTCTATCTATCTAATCTATGTGTGATGCTCTATTCCTTCTTGTCTAAATTGTCGGGTACCGGTGTATGCCGCTGCTGAATTGCCGGCCGGCTTTTTTAACCACTTCGCGCCAGAGCCTGTTTTTGCCTTCGTGACCGGGCCAATTTTTTCAATTCTGACCACTGTCACTTTATGAGGTAATTACTCTGGAACGCTTCAACGGATCCCCCTGATTCTGAGATTGTTTTTTTGAGACATATCGTACTTCATGATAGTGGTAAAATTTCTTTGATATCACTTGCGTTTGATTGTGAAAAAATCGGAAATTTGGCGAAAATTTTGAAAATTTGGCAATTTTCAAACTTTGAATTTTCATGCCCTTTAATCAGAGAGATATATCACACAAAATAGTTAATAAATAACCTTTCCCACATGTCTACTTCACATCAGCACAATTTTGGAACCAAAATTTTTTTTTCTTAGGAAGCTATAAGGGTTAAAAGTTGACCAGCGATTTCTCATTTTTACAACAAAATTTACAAAAACATTTTTTTTAGGGACCACATCTTATTTGAAGTGACTTTGAGGAGCCTTTATGACAGAAAATACCCAAAAGTGATACCATTCTAAAAACTGCACCCCTCAAGGTGCTCAAAACCACATTCAAGAAGTTTATTAACCCTTCAGGTGCTTCACAGGAATTTTTGGAATGTGGAAGAAAACAATGAACATTTAACTTTTTTTCACAAAACTGCTACTTTAACCTCAAATTTTTAATTTTCACAAGGGCAGCCAGAAAAAATGGACCACAAAATGTGTTGTGCAATTTCTCCTGAGCACGCTGATACCCCATATGTGGTGCAAAGCCACTGTTTGGCGCACGGCATGGCTTGGAAGGTAAGGAGCGCCATTTGACTTTTGGAATGGAAATTTGACTGGAATGGATAGCGGACGCCATGTTGCATTTGGAGAGCCCCTGAGGTGCCTAAACAGAGGAAACCCCCAACAAGTGACCCCATTTTGGAAACTAGACCCCTCAAGGAACTTATCTAGATGTGTGGTGAGCACCTTGAACCCCTAGGGGCTTCACAGAATTTTATAATGTTGAAGTGTGAAAATAAAAAAACACATTTTTAACACAAAACTGCTACTTTAGCCTCAAATTTTTAATTTTCACAAGGGCAGCCAGAAAAAATGGACCCCAAAATGTGTTGTGCAATTTCTCCTGAGCACGCTGATACCCCATATGTGGTGCAAAGCCACTGTTTGGGCGCACGGCATGGCTTGGAAGGTAAGGAGCGCCATTTGACTTTTGGAATGGAAATTTGACTGGAATGGATAGCGTACGCCATGTTGCATTTGGAGAGCCCCTGAGGTGCCTAAACAGAGGAAACCCACAACAAGTGACCGAATTTTACAATCTACTCCTCTGTATAAATTAATCTAGTGGTGGGAAAATAAGTAGATAGGTAAATGGTCACTAAACCCATAGATGAATTCCCACAGAGGTGTCATTTCTATAATGGGGTCACTTCAGGGGGGATTATGCTGTTCTGGCACTTTTCAGAGTACCAGAGCTAAAGAATCCCCCCTGAAGTGACCCCATTTTGGAAATGAAACCCCTCTGGGAATTCATCTATGGGTTTAGTGACCATTTTAACTCAATGGATGATTTCCAGAAACAAGCACGCAATGGAAGGTTTAGATTCTGGAGAACCCCCCCTGGAAATTAAGTGAGCTCTACTCGAATGTGTCATTCACTAAATGAACCAAATGTTTGAATGACAAATTGGGATACATTTTTACAGTTTAAAAACGTGGTTCTGTGTGGAAGATTATAAAGCAGTCAGTGACGCATAAGGCTGGCAATGATGGGCATTGTGGGCAATAGTAGCGGGTATCACGCCTCATTCCTCTCTTAGTACATACACGACATCTTTTCTGGGGGTTCCTTCTTGTTTCCGTTGCTGGAATAAGTGCAATAAAATGTCGCTCAGTGAGTCTTTTCACATCCTCAGATTCTAATGGATGAGCGGGGCTAACACTTTGAAAGACAAGATTTTCAATTACCTTTTCTTGATAATCAAGAAAAGGATCTGAATTTCCTGCTTTTTTTGTACAACACAAAAGAATTGTATGTGGCCACCTGAAACAAATAAATAACCAACTTTTTATACCAGGTATAGGACTTTCTTGATACCTGGTATGGCTGTAGAACCTGGTCTGCAAGGTCCACACCCCCCATGTGTTTGTTGTAGTCAATGACTGACACAGGTTTTTGCTTCGGAGTGGTGGATCCTAGTTCTACAGTGGCCCTTGTGGCATCTGTGTAGATCGAGCTGAGGACAAAAATATCCCTCTTATCCCTATATTTCAGGGCAAGCAGCTCTCCGTTGCGTACAGCCCCTGACTGCCCCTTTTGAAACTTTTGGTTGACCAATGGTTGTGGAAACCCCTGACGGTTTTTACGGATGGTCCCACAAGCCCCGATGTTGTGTTCAACCAGACTTTTAAATAGGGGTATGCTGGTGTAATAATTGTCCACATATAGATTGTAGCCTTTTTGAAAAAATTGACTTATCAGCTCCCAAACAATTTTTCCAGATGTCCCCAGATAAGTAGGGCATCCTGGTGGGTTTAGTTGGCTATCTTTCCCCTCATATATGCGAAAAGCGGA
Organism: Phyllobates terribilis; assembly: GCF_046119375.1. Lineage (NCBI taxonomy): Eukaryota > Metazoa > Chordata > Amphibia > Anura > Dendrobatidae > Phyllobates > Phyllobates terribilis. The sequence continues at coordinate 274,319,287 of NW_027362769.1, read as the reverse complement.
TGTGTATCCGGTTGAACTTTCGCACATTTTATAGAGCTTTATTCCAAACCTTGCCCTTTTAGATGGGATAAATTGCTTGAGGTGCAGTCTTCCTTTGAATTTTACAAGGGACTCGTCTATAGAAATATTTTGTGTTGGGGTGTAGAGGCTTAAGAATTTTTCTGACAAATTTTCAATGATGGGTCTAATTTTATATAACCTGTCATGTTCTGGGGCATTTCTGGGCAGGCATTGACTATTGTCGTTAAAATGCCAAAACCGCATGAGCATTTCATAACGGGTCCTAGGCAGAATGACTGAAAACATAGGGGTGGCTTGAACAGGGTGGTTGGACCAGTAGGATCGAATGCTCGGTTTTTTAACAAGCCCCATGGCAAATGTAAGTCCTAAAAAATTTTTTATTTCCGGGACATTAGTTGGTGTCCATAAATTTGCCCTAGCATAGTAAGATCGGGGATTCTGGCTTATGAATTGGGACGCGTATAAATTTGTTTGCACGACAATATGCTCTAGCAAGCTGTCTGTAAAAAAACAAATTAAAAAAATGAATTGGTCCAAAATCTTCCACCTCCACATTTATACCAGGAATGGCGTTGAAATCAGGGCTGAATGGAGCAGCCGAATCTGAAGCCTCCCATCTGGGAAATGCTAGATCATGTGGCAACGCCCCTTGTACACTGGCGTGCGCCAATTCACTAGTAGCAGGGACAGCGCTTGTACTGGGCAGTGTTCCCTGATTTGGAGACGTTTCTCCAGTAGCGCTATTTGCCCCTATTGCTGTACTGGTCCTTGGGCTTGAGGATGGAACAGAATCACTGCTCATTTCTGGGCTCTCAGTGTCGCCGCTACTAAAGCCCTCAAAATCCATATCTCCATCTGAGATTGCGCTGTCATCAGTGTCAGAACACAGCAGGGCATACACCTCCTCTGCGGTATAAGTCTGACGGGCCATTTTATTTTTATATTTTTTGACTGGACTGAACGGACCGGACTGAAAGGACGGGACCGGACTGGACTGACCGGACTGATGTGACAGGACTGACCGGACTGATGTGACAGGACTGACTGACTGATGTGACAGGACTGACTGACTGATGTGACAGGACTGACTGACTGATCTGACAGGACTGACTTACTGACTGATCTGACAGGACTGACTTACTGACAGATCTGACAGGACTGACTGACTGACAGATCTGACAGGACTGACTGACTGACAGATCTGACAGGACTGACTGACTGACAGATCTGACAGGACTGACTGACAGGACTGACTGACAGGACTGACAGGACTGACTGACAGATCTGACAGGACTGACTGACAGGACTGACTGACAGATCTGACTGGACAGATCTGACAGATCTGACTGGACTGATCTGACAGGACTGACTGACAGATCTGACTGGACTGATCTGACAGGACTGACTGACAGATCTGACTGGACTGATCTGACAGGACTGACTGATCTAACAGACTCACTAACCCTAACTCTTACTTTCTTTTTTTTTTTTTTTTTTTTTTTACTTTCACAGTGGCAAGGCTGACAGCTCTTGTCACACTGTTTCTCCTCTGCTCTCTCACTGAGATCGGAGGAGAAACTGCATTTATCAGGCAGATCGCCCGGGAAAGTTTGTTGCTAAAACAAACTTCCCTGGTGATCTCTCTGATTGGCTGGTGTGACGCTGACATCATCGAGATCTGAGCCAATCAGGTCTCGATGATGTCAGAGGTCACAGCACCGTGATCCCCGCCGCTGACAGGTATGTGGGGGGTCCCGATCGCCGACCACCGGCTGTCCCTATCTTTTAAATGCCGCGATCGCTATGGATCGCGGCATCTAGAAGATAGGAACAGGTTAACATCATGGGGACCTGATCCAATCAGGTCCTCATGATGCCACATGTCAGAGCTATCGCTCTGAACCGGTACCGCAGCGCTAGCAGGACCCTGGGGGTCCTGAGCGCTGCGGGACCACCCACCGGTTTTAAACGTCGGCGCTGCACAGAGCCCAGGCAGCGCCGACGTTTATGTACAGTGGGCGGTCCTGAACCGGTTAAAGAGAGCGTCTTCTGAGCAGTTTGTCAGCTTTTGGACACCTTTGAAGGTGTTTTCTATGTGTTTCTATGTGTTTTTGTTTGCCTGCCATTGGTTTTAACGGTGTTCGGTGTTCTAAGGTGTTCGACGAACAGTTCGACGAACAGTTCCTCGAACATCCCGGTGTTCGACGAACCGAACCGAACCCGAACACTACGGGGGTGGCTCAACACTAGAGATGAGCGTTGTTCTACTCGAACTGTTCGCCAATCTCAAATTCGAGCTGTTTTGGGCGGTGTTCGAGCCGTTCGGCGAACACGAACAATTTGAGAAAAATTCGGCTGTTCGAGGTTATGTTCGATAACTGTTCGTGCACCAAAATCATAACTGGATTTTTTCTCAGTAATGATGAAAATTAATGTTAATACGCAGTTTGAGTGTACAGCGGGGTGGGGGGAGGGGCAGGGGATGGATCTCTGCAGGAACAATGAAGATCTCCATTTTTTTTTCTCTTTCCCGCATTTACAGTGGGGAGGTGCAATCTGTCAGCCTATCAGCAGCGCACACACGGAGCGAAGTGCTTTTTTTCACACAAGCAAGGGCATGTGTCATTGGCAGTGTATGTCACATGTCCTTGCCCTATAAGACCAAGCCATTTTCCCCGTCGCCACCATTTTCTCACTGCTGCAGCTGCGTGTTAGACGGCACCGCTGTTGCTGTGTGCGCTATACCTTGTTAATTTCAAGCCAATTTTCGCACAAATATACAGATAGCTTGGGAGTAGGGAATAGTTGTGATTGCAGTCCTTTTAAGGACTAGGTTACAGCATTTCCTACGACTTTTATCAGGGAGGTCTGTGCTCTTAAATAGATAGGTTGTGGGAGTAAAGACTAATTGTAATTGGAGTCCTTTTCAGGACTAGGTTACATGAGTTCCTATCAGTTTTTGCCAGGCAGGTCTGTGCCAGTGCTGTGCAAGTTTTTTTCACAGCATTTGGCTGAATCTAGCAAAGCTAATCCTTTTTGGCCTATTGCAGAGTGTGTTAGTCAGTGGAGTAGCCTATCTGTGTTGCAAGATATACCACCTGTGTATAGAATACCAATTTTTTTTACTGCACCTAGTGAAGTAAAATCTTTTGGGCATAGCATCATTCTATTAGTCCATCTATACTGACCTCCATCAGGTTGCAAATTAAAGCTAATTTTTATCTGCATCTACAGTACCTCTGAAAAAATATTTGGGCTTCTAGCAGTGTGTGGGACTTGTTCTATTAGTCCATCTATACTGACCTCCATCAGGTTGCAAACTGAATATATTTTTTTCTGCATCTACCTCTGAAAAAATATTGGGCTTCTAGCTGTGTGTGGGTCTTGTTCTATTAATCCATCTATACTGACCTCCATCAGGTTGCAAACTGAATATAATTTTTTTCTGCATCTAGCTCTGAAAAAATATTTGGCCTTCTAGTAGTGTGTCGGACTTTCTCTATTAGTCCATCTATACTGACCTCCATCAGGTTGCAAATTAAAACTAATTTTTATCTGCATCTACAGTACCTCTGAAAAAATATTTGGGCTTCTAGCTGTGTGTGGGACTTGTTGTATTAGTCCATCTATACTGACCTCCATCAGGTTGCAAACTGAATATATTTTTTTCTGCATCTACCTCTGAAAAAATATTTGGCCTTCTAGTAGTGTGTCGGACTTTCTCTATTAGTCCATCTATACTGACCTCCATCAGGTTGCAAATTCAAAATAATTTTTTTCTGCATCTAACCCAGCCAATAGTTTTGGCCTAATACCACAGTTTGGCCACTCAGCTCTGTTCGGTTACCATCCATTGTTTTTTTGTGCAAACAACTCCAGAGTTGTGAATTAGTTAACCACCAAAATGAGTGGAAAAAGGCCTGCTGCTGGTGGAAAGGGGAATAGGCGTGTTGGGAAGGGGAAAAAAGGTTGTGTCTGTGGGGTAGGTGTTAAAGCAACAGTAACATCTGCAGAAGAAAGACCATCTTCCAGCCAAACTAAAATGTCTACTTCTTTTAGCGGACAATGTGATAAGATCCCTTTCTTACGGCCACGCCAATCGCTACAAATTCCAGATGAGGCACAAAAACAGCAGGTGCTTCAACGGATATCAAGTGCTCCTTTAAGTGGGCTCTCCTCCACATCAACTTCAACATCACAAATACTCCAGTCCTCAAAGGTGTCACCCAAATCGCACTTGCTTCCTCACAGCTCCCAAATCTCCAGCTGCCCGTTTGAGTATGAGGTAGAACAGATGGTTGAGTCTGCAGAGCTGTTTACTCATACTATAGCCTGGGAATCAGAGGTCGACTCCAGCGCTTCTGTGAATCCAGACGAGGAAATGATCTGCACTGATGCCCAGAATCTTTATGAGTCGGATCCAGGACCAGACGCAGAAGGTTCTGACCATAATGTAGACCCTCATTCCCAAACTGTAACTCCTGTTGGTGGAGACAATGAGGAAGACGATAAGACTCAAATACCTGATTGGAGCGACAACTTTAGTTTTTTGTCAGGGCAGGAACAGGTTGGCTCTGAGGACGACGGGTGTGATAACGCACAGGGTGATGATGATGAGGTCGGAGATCCCACTTACTGTCAACCCACAGTCAGCCAAGAGATGAGGTCAGCAGAGGAGGTGGAGGAAGATGCTAGTGATGACGAGGTCAGGTTGCGCCTTCCTGGACAGAGACGTAGTACTGGAAGCACGTCAACAACTGCATCCTCAAACACAACTCTGCCTCTCACCACAAGTCGTGGTGGCTCTTCAGGTCACATGGGTGCTAAGCCTTGCATAGCCTGGGCATTTTTTCAGATCGATAAAGATGACCCAACTCGTGTTATCTGTAACATTTGTCAGCAAAAGCTAAGTAGAGGCCAAAAAATACATAGTTTGAGTACTTCATGCATGAACCGGCACATGGACATGAAGCATAAGTTGCAGTGGGAAGCTCAGTGTGCTACAATGCGGCCTAGCCGGCCGGGCCAACCACCGTCTGCCATATCTTGTGCATCCGCGGCCTCTTCATCCTCTGTGACTGGGGGGACAGCAGTCACACCTGTTTTGGGTCTCAGACCTGCCACCTCTTTACCCGCAACAGCCAGCGTGATTGGCAGGTCATCATTTTCTTTGGAGGTGGTAACACCAGCTGGTGTTGAGCGCTGTCCGACATCGATAGCACCACCTTTGGATGAAGGCAACCTAACATGTCCGCCTGCATCTTCCTCACAGACCGGCAGTTTGCCGGGGACACCCTTATCAACCCCGTCTAAGCACAATAGCCAGCCCTCTGTCCCTCAGATGTGGACAAGTAAAAGACCATTTCCTCCTAGCCATGAGAAAGCTAAGAGGTTGAATTTCACCATCTGCAAGCTCTTGGCTACAGAAATGCTGCCTTTCCGCCTGGTGGACACAGAGGATTTTCGAGACCTTATGTCCGTCGCAGTGCCCCAGTACCAGATGCCCAGTCGGCACTACTTCTCAAAGAAAGGTGTGCCTGCGCTCCACCAGCATGTCGCACACAACATCACCGCTTCTTTGAGAAACTCTGTGTGTGACAGGGTGCATTTCACCACAGACACTTGGACGAGTAGGCATGGACAGGGGCGTTACATGTCGCTGACTGGGCACTGGGTAACTATGGTGACAGCAGGACAAGGGGCTGCTGTCCAAGTCTTGCCGTCCCCACGAGTTGTGCGTCAATCCTCTTTATGTCAAAGTTCCTCCACTGCTTCTGCCTCCTCAACCTCCTCTCGGTCTTCCACCTGCACCCAAAGCCTGTCTGGTCATGCCACAAGCTTTCTAACTGCGCAGAAGGGATCCTGCACACCTCCTTACTATGCTGGCAGTAGGGCTCAACGTCATCAGGCGGTTTTTACATTGAAATGTCTGGGAAATGTGAGTCACACAGCTGAGGAGTTGTGGTCAGCTCTGGAGAACCAATTTCATGAATGGTTGTCTCCACTGGACCGGAAACCAGGGAAGGCCGTGTGCGACAATGCTGCAAACCTGGGTGCGGCCCTTCGCTGGGGCAATGTCACACACGTGCCTTGTATGGCTCACGTGTTGAACCTGGTTGTCCAGCAATTTTTAGCCCACTATCCCAGACTAGATGGCCTTCTGCAGAGGGCACGGTCGCTGTGTGCTCACTTCCGCCGTTCGCATCCCGCAGCTCAGCGACTTACATCTCTACAGAAGTCGTTGGGCCTGCCACTTCACCGGCTAAAATGCGATGTGCCTACCCGGTGGAATTGAACTCTGCACATGTTGCAGCGACTGTGGCAGCACCGACAAGCCCTGGTGCAATACGTTCTGACGTATAGCCTGGGCCAACGAGATTCAGAGGTGGGGCAAATCACGCTGGAGGAGTGGTCTCAGATCAGGGACCTATGCACCCTTCTGCACAGTTTTGAAATGGCGACGAAGATGTTTAGTGCTGACGATGCCATTATCAGCATGACTATTCCGGTGATTTACATGCTGGAGCACATGTTAAACAGAATTCGGAGTCAGGTGGTGGCACAAGAGGAGGTGGAGGAAGTAGAGGAGGAGGAGTTGTATGCGGAAGGGCTAACATCTGCAAGGTCCAGAAGGTCGGCAGCACCAAGGCGGCAGGCATGTGAGGGTGGGGGAAATGGTTTTACCAGGGCGCATGGTAGCAGCCAAACTAGTGAGGAAGGTGCAGGAGCCCAGGAAGAAGTGGAGGACGAACTGATGGAAGACTCATCAGATGAGGGAGACCTTGATCACATTTCTGTTGTGCGAGGTTGGGGGGAGAGGACAGAGGAAGGAAGCATGATTGTTACCTCGCCACCAACACAACAGGGACTTGGTGCTCCTGGATGCGCAACACACATGAGTGCCTTCTTGCTGCACTACCTGCAACATGACCCTCGAATTGTGAGAATTAGAAATAATCCTGACTACTGGGTTGCCACACTGTTAGATCCCCGGTACAAAAGTAAATTTGCAGAAATTATTCCTGCCATAGAAAGGGATGCACGCATGCAGGAGTATCAGCAGAGACTGTTGCAGAATCTTACATGTGCTTTTCCACAAAACACCAGTGGTGCACGTAGTGAATCTCACAGTTCCAACTTGCCAACCGTGGGACCGTCAAGTGTTCAGCACTCAAACCGTAACAGAACCACAGTATCTGCTGGTAACATCAATTTTGCGGAATCATTTCACCACTTTTTTAGCCCATCCTTTGCAAGGCCACAGGAGACAAGAAGTCTGACACATAGTCAACGCCTAGAGACGATGGTACAGGAGTATCTCCAAGTAAACATTGAAGCCACGACTGTGTCACTGGACCCTTGCTCTTTTTGGGCTTCCAATCTGGATAAATGGCCGGAGCTAGCCACTTACGCCTTGGAGATCTTGTCATGCCCCGCAGCCAGCGTTCTGTCTGAACGTGTGTTCAGCGCTGCTGGTGGTGTGCTGACAGATAAGCGCACGCGGCTCTCCACTGATAATGTAGACAGACTCACGTTCATAAAGATGAACAAATCATGGATCCGAAACTACTTTTCTACCCCTGTGTCTTCCTGGGGAGAGTAAAAGCTTGATGATTGGTTAAAATCACCCTACCAAACGTTTTAAGCTTTCAAATTACTAATCATGTTTATCTGTATCTTGACTGGAAAATAATTTGGGCTTTGTAGCAGTGTGCAGCACTGATCCTATTAGGCCATCTATAATAAGCTCCACCAGATTTAAAATTAAAAATAATTTTTAGCTGCATCTAGCCCGGAAAATAATTTTGGGGCTCCGAGATGCGCAAGACACATAAGTGCCTTCTTGCTGCACTACCTGCAGCATGACCCTCATATTGTCAGAATTCGAAGTAATCATGACTACTGGGTTGCCACACTCTTAGATCCCCCAAACTTTTCGATCAACCTTTTCATTTTAATAAAGACCAAAAAAATGGTCATTTTTGAAATTATAAGCATTAGCAGGTTGTTAGAAACTGAAATCAAACAGTTTTCAACTCAAAACTTTATTCTAGGTGATGTTACATTTTCACATAGGACCCCTTGTTCGAAAGGAGCTTCTGAACTCTCTCGTCCATTGAATTTGTCAGGTTTTGGATGGTTTCTGCTTCAATTGTTTTGCATGAGGACAGAATACCCTCCCAGAGCTGTTGCTTAGATGTGAACTGCCTCCCGCCATCATAGACACTCCTTTTAATGATGCTCCAAAGGTTCTGAATGGGGTAGAGGTCAGGGGAGCATGGGGGTCACACCATAAGTTTGTCCCCTTTTATGCCCATATCAGCCAGAGATGCAGATGTTTTATGTGCAGCATGAGATGGTGCATTATCATGCAGAAAAATGATCTTGCTGTGAAATACACGGTTCTTCTTCTTGAACCATGGCAGGAAGTGCTGTTTGAGAAAATCCACATACATTATGGAGTTCATCTTTAGCGCCTTCAGGGATCCTAAAGGGGCCGACAATCTCTCTCCCCATGATTCCAGCCCAAAACATTACTCCACCTCCTCCTTGTTGGCGCTGTAGCCGTGTTTGCGTGGGGTGTCCATCAACCAGCCATCCTCCACTCCATCCATCTGGACCATCGAGCGCTGCACGGCACTCATCCGTGAACAAAACAGTTTTGAAATCAGTCTTCATGTAATGTTTGGCCCACTGGAGCCGTTTCTGCTTGTGTGAAGTGGATAGAGGAGGTCGACAGGATGGCGTATGCACAGCTGCAAACCTCTGAAGGACCCTGCATCTTGTTGTTCGGGGGACGTTGGAGGCACAAGCAGCTTCAAAAACTTGTCTGCTGCTATGACAAGGCTTTTTTGCCGCTGCTCTTTCAACCTGACGTAATTGCCTGTAGGAAAGAGTCCTCAATTTGCCCTTATCAGCACGCACACGTGTGTACTGTGAATCAGCTACATACTTCTTGATTGCCAAGACACTTCATCCTGATCATCGCACAATGTTGATTGTAGTCATGCCTTGACCTAAACACTCCACAATTTGTTGCTTCTCAGCAGCCGACACATCCTTTTTCTTTCCCATTTTGGCAGAAAATGTAGGCTGCTTAATAATGTGGACAGCCTTCTTAAGTAGTCTTGCCTTTCATTGGACACACCTGCCAAACTAATTAGCACAGGTGTCTGCAATTGCTTACAGTGATATAAAGAGCCCTGACACACATCACCATCAATGAGTTTAACTGACAAACAAACAAATTCTTCCCTTATCACTCCTAAACACTTTTTGCATAATGATTTGGAACGCGGTGTACATGTGCTTTTCCACAAAACACCAGCGGTTCACGTAGTGAATCTTACAGTTCTAACTTGCCAACCATGGTCTGTATGGAATTGTTCAATAAAGGGCCCAAAATTAAGATAACATAGATGGGAGAGGTCTCTATGAATAGGAATTCCTAAGTATTTGATACCCTGTGAGGGCCAGGCAAAGGGAAAGTTGGACTGGATGGAATCCTATATGGATTTGGGGAGGGAGACATCGAGGGCCTCAGACTTCGCTGCATTGATTTTAAAATTTTACCATGTAACAAAGTGATCTATTTCAGCCATAACAGCATGGATGGATATATGTGATTGAGTGATATATACTAGGACATCATCAGCAAATAGAGAGCACTTGTACTCGGTGCCTCCCACCTCATTCCACCTAATATTGGGGTTATGGCGAATTGATGAGAGCAGGTGCTCCGTCACTAGGATGTATAAGAGAGGGGACAGAGGACATCCCTGCCTTGTCCCATTGGTGATTGTGAAAGGTGATGAAAATGTTCTGACGCACCCCCTGGGCCTTGGGACACCCGGAGCCGGACCCTTTTTGGTGGATGCTGGTGGTTGTAGTCTTCGTGGCGGCGACCCGGTTCCGTGGCTCAGGGCGGTCAAACCAGTGGCGGAACTATTTATGTGGTTTTGATGTTTAAATGTCCGACTACGCCACCCGTGGATTGCGGTCAGAGTGAACCGCCGCTACAGGGCAGACCGCTGAGGCTGGTGTTGTGGGTGCAGCAGAGCGTAGCATAACTCCCCACGGGAGGAGTATAGCCTCAGGGCAGTGTATGCGGAGGATGGGGGTGATGGTGCAGGGCAGCAGCAGTAACGACACGGAGTCAGTGATGCAGTCCAGGGCCTTTACTCACAGTTCTTATTATCCAGACCACGTCTGCAGGTAACGGCTGCCCACGTCGTACTGTGCTCACCAGGTGAGGGGCTCAGACAACTCCCAGATAACTTTGGAGCACTTCACAGGACCCCCTTTGTGTGTCCTTTGTCTGGCCTTTCTTACCAACACTTCTGTCCGGCTGCCTCGGGCCTCCTCTTGGTAAACTTGGCGCCAGTTTCCCTGACCCTATGTGGTGCCTTCCTAGCGGGTGTAGCGAGGGGCTGCGCCACATAAAATGTCAGAGCCTCCGGTTTCTAGTTGAGGGTCGTTTCCTGCCTCCACTAGTTCGGGGACCGGTCTCCCCCTTTGGCCTGACCCCTCCACGCAGGTGCATTCGGGCGTGCGGTGGCGACTCGCCCGTCCACACCCCTGGGATCCCTTCATTCCTCGTTCCTGGAGCCTTCTCCGCTCCTCTTCCTTCCTTCTCCCTCTTCCAGGCCTGGGCCTCTGTTACTAGGCCCGCCTCCGGAGCAGAGCTCATGCAGAGCCCCTGCTCCCTGCCACTTCTGCTCAGACTTCTCTGCACTGAACTAAGATGGTGCCCACCTTTTATACTCCCTTCTCAATGCACCCAGGAACTGCTTCCTCCCTGCTCCTGCACTACAGGGTTCCCCTTCCTCAGTGTTCCCTCCCCCCACTCCAGCCAGGGACAGGGACTGTCGTGCCCATCTCAGGGGCATATTGGTCGCCCTGCCCCACGGCAATGTGGTGTAATGCATGCAGGTGTCGGGTCCTGATCCACACTCCATCCTTACCTGAGAGTGAGATATCACACCTCTGGGTGAGGTGCAATACGTCTGTAGCAACCGAGCCCTCAGGGTGCTACAATTCCATTTATCTTCAGCCTAGGTGACGTATTGCGATACAGGGCCGTGATTTTGGCTATAAAAGGGTCCCCTAGACCCCTACCCCAAGCTTTTTAAGAGAATCATATATGGCGTGCCAGGAGACTCTATGGAATGCTTTCTCAGCATCCAACGAGAGTATCTAATTACAAATTTTTAACTGCATCTAGCCCAGGAAATACTTTGTGCCTAGTAGCAGTGTCTGCTAGTCAGCGGATTATCCCGGCTGTTAAGCAAGCTACACCACCTGTAGTTTAGACACTTAATTTTTTCAAAGGAAATGCTTCGGGACCATGGGATACTCAGTGAAGAGCATCAGGAGGCACCCCAAGGCATAGGGGCTGGGACTGGCAGTAGGATGCCTTGCGGTGGACAGCCGAGCTCGATCCTTATAAAAGCTTTTTAACTGCAGCAGCTTTAGTGGACGCTACTGGAGCTGGAATTACGCGGCTGCTGGCATGAGACTTGCCCTCCAATAGATCCTTGTAAATGGATTTAAAGTGTATTCATTCAAATTAGAGAGACAATTTAAATTAAAAAGCTTAGAGCTGCCTCCACCACAGGGGGGCTCGCTCGACCCACCAGCGGACAGGCACCAGTATTGGGAGAGGGGGGCTGGCCATCAGGGTTCACCGCGGCTCTGGCACAAACCCGGCGACACGGAGGTGGCACGGGCAGGAGCGGACTGGCCGTGTCGGCTTCTCACTTTTTGGATTTTAGAAGGGCATGACATGCCTATATCTGTGTCTCCCCCTCCTTTTACTCCTCCACCTCTTTTATTTTCGCATGACTATATGTACTTGTCACTTTTCCATGTGTTAGTTGTGTCTTCTGAGCAGTTTGTCAGCTTTTGGACACCTTTGAAGGTGTTTTCTATGTGTTTCTATGTGTTTTTGTTTGCCTGCCATTGGTTTTAACGGTGTTCGAAGGTGTTCGACGAACAGTTCGGCGAACACACGGGTGTTCGACGAACCGAACCGAACTCGAACACTAAGGGGGTGGCTCAACACTACTCAACACTACTCTTGAGGTGGCCGAGCTCCAGTGACGCGCCCCCTGGGACATATTCCTTTTTGAGGGGAATACCCGGCACCGGATCAGATGGGGGGTTGTAGTCTCCGAGCGGCTGTGACCCGGCCCGTGCCCAGGGCGTCAAGCTCAGTGTTATGTGGCAGTCCTACAGATGTTATTAAGAGTTCTTTTGTGTCGACTACGCCACCCGTTGTGATGCGGTCACTGTGGCCGCCGCTGCAGCAGGGTCCGCTGAGGCTGGTGGTGCAGGTGCAGCTTGAGATGGTGTAACCCCCAACGGGTGGGGTAAAGCCTCAGGGGGAACAGGTGCAGAGGATGGGGGTTGTGGTGGTGCAGTGCAGACGGCAGTGAAGACAGAGTCGGGTTGTGCAGTTAAGGGTGTTTACTTACTGCAGATGTTGTACTGGTCACTCCAGCTCCGAGTGACCACCCGAGCCGTGCTGCGTCCACCAGGTCCTGGATCCAGCCAACCCCCAAACAAGTCCGGAGCGTGGCCCTGAGCTCTCCTTCTGTCCCGTTCTCTGGCCGTCCCCACCAGTGATCCACCTAGGTCCAGCTCCCTCGGGCCTTCTGTTGGGACACCCTTGGCCTTGGGTTCCCTGACCCTTCATGTGGTGTGCCTTCGGGGTGGATGTGGTGGGTGACCGTGGCAAACGCTGCCCACGGTCTCCGGTCTCTGGCTGGGGAATGTTTTTACCCCCACCAGCTTGGGTTCCGGTACCCTGTGCCGACTCTTCACCCGGGGTTTTAATTTGGGATCTTAGAGTCCTGTTCTTCTGTGCCTCTGGGTCTTTCTCTCTCCTCTCTCACTCTAGGTCTTTCCTTCTCCTCTGCTCCTGACTTGTTCTCTGCATCTGACCCTGTTCTTAGTTGGTGCCCACCTTATATACACCCTCTATGTGTGAGCTCAGGTGACCAGCACCCAATGAGCTCCTAACTTTACCCAGGCTGCTCCCCCTATCTGCCCCTACACTACTTGGGATGTACCACCCCCCTCCCACTCCAGCCAGGAACAGACTCGGTCGTACCTGCACATTTCTAAGTGGGAGTACCGTCGGTCTGCTCCTCGGAAATGGGATGTGTGTAGTGCATGCAGCCTCCCGAGCTCAGTTCCACACTCCTTCCTTACCCGGGAGTGGAATATCACACCTCTGGGTTGAGGTGCAATACCCCTGTAGCAGCCGAATCCTCAGGGTGCTACATTCCCCCCTGGTAAACCACAGCACGTCCTCGGGCTGTAAGACATAAAACATCACCAAAAACATACAAATTTTTTCATATGAACATATAAAACATATAAAAAACATTATATAAATAACATATCTTAGCAGATAAAACTTTCTCGTCGTCTCAGGCTCCTGGTTCCTCCTCCTCCGGACACTGTGCAACGTGTGTCCGGGAAAAGTGCGACAGTCTCTTAGAAAAACTGGTTTTCCTATAAAACCGGTAGGGGGCGCTTTAGGAAGCGCAACTATATACAGGGGATAGTGGCCGCTCTCAGTCCTCGGCCAGGTAAGGAGGGAAAGGGAATGGCTGCTCACAGTCCTCAGCCTGTGGGATTAAGGGGTTAACGGGTAAACAGTTCACTCAGCTGGTCCCAACGGGGACTATATATATGTAGCAACAGTTTCAGTTTCTTTATACCCCGATCGGGTAACTTATTTACAGCACCTGCTCTGCCGCACTCAACGGCGTCTTCCTCCTGCTCTTTGCTTGTAGCTGTTGGTAACTTCAGACCCGTCCGGGTCCTCTTGCTCCTCCTAATCGCACCGCAACTCCTCCTCCGTCAGGCGGTGTACGTGGAGGGCGTAAGGTCCTTTGGCACACTTGTGCCGAGTGAAGGTGACCTCGTCTCCGATGTAGAGGTCACGACCTCTGTGCCCCTCCGGCAGATGGGACTCAACGTCTCTGCGCGTTACAAAAACGTCGCCGGGGGTGTTGTGGTCTCTGATGAAGCCCCACCCATGCTGCTGGTTGAACTTGATCACTGTCCCGATGGTGCGGGGACAATGCGCTGCACGGGGGTCCCTCCTGGTCCGGCTCTTCTGCTCGGCGCTCCGTACTTGGGCCTGTTGCTCCCGGACCCGCCTCTCTCTCCGCTCCCGTGCGAACTCTTCGAGCTGCTGTCGGCAACACTCAGCACGCTCTGCTGCAGCTGCCCTGGTTTCTTGAGTGAACCCCATTAGGTCTTCTCCGGTGGGGTCCCACTCAAATTGGGCTTCTTCCAGAGGAGGCGAGATCCTTATCACGGGCTTCGGAGCCGGAATCAGGGGTGCACACATGGCCCCAACCCTCCTCTGGTGCTCCAGTTCATAATATTTCTGGGGCCAGATGAAAGGCTGCCCGTCCGGCCACGTGTGCTGGGCAAACAAGTCCTCTCCCAGACGCGGCACCCTTGGTTTTACGGGTGCGGGCGCGGTGGTGGTGGCGCCCGGGTTGCCCAGGCCTTGCGGCCAGGCCTGGGGCACCTGGAAGGTGAAGGGCACCGTTAGGACGGCGGCGCCCTGGGCTACCTGGCCTTGCGGCCAGGCCGGAGGCTCCGCGGAGGTAGGGGGCGCTGTTGGTGATGCGACGCCCGGGGGTACTAGGCCTTGCGACCAGGCTGGTGGTACTTCCTGCTTGGTCACGCTCGGGGTCGAGGCGTGTGACGTCACAGGGGTCGCGGCGGCGGCTTCCGGTTGGGGCCCAGTCTGCGTCGGTGACATGGCGTTTTCGGGCACTGCAGGGGGACTTTCGGGCTCTGCGACGGGGAGCTGGGGCAGGCAAGCGGTGTCCCGGCTTGGGGTATAGACGTCCCCTTTACCTGCCTCCATGCGTTCGGCTCCCTTCTCGGCGCCGTCTCCGGCCTTTGGTCCTCCCGCGCCATCCTCAGAGGCGGTCTGTCTCCTCATCTTGGCTGGCGTGCTCCGGGTCTTGGTTTCAGCTTGCTGGGCCATCTCCCGGCTCCATTCCGCCAATATCTCGCACTGTACCCGGGCCATCCTCCGTGCGAGGCCCTCCAGGGCAGTCTATGCACACTCCCGGTCTCGGGGGAGCTGTGCAAGGACCTCCACTAGGCCTAGTGGGGTCGTGGTGTCCAGCAGGCTCCTGACCAACGGGTCGGTGCTGCTCTGCTCTTCTTCCAGCAGGCTCCTGGCCAGCGGGCCGGTGCTGCTCTGCTCTCTGGACATCTCCGGGTGAGCTTTTCTGCTGCTCCTCTCCAGGCTTCCTGCCTCCGGGTGCGCTCGCTCCAGACTGCTCCAGGCGGCACCCATCTTCGTTCTTCTCTTTCGTCTCCTCCCACTTCGAGGGCGGTCCCGGGGCAACTCGGTGACTGTCAGCTCCAGGGGTAGTTCTTTCACGCTGACAGACACCTCCAGCATCACAGTCTCTGTTGGTGGGGGCGGTTTCCACTTTTGGCGCCATTCTCTGTCCCGGCTCACGATGGGAGGCGGCCTCTTGCCCTCCTTTGGCACGCCCATAATGGCGTCCGCGGCTCTTCCAAGGCGGGAAATCTTCGGATTTGGCGGGAAGCGTCGCCCAGTGGCGGGAAACTCTGCAGATGGCGGGAACAAGCTGGAAATGGCGGACAATCGGCGGGAAACGACCTGTGATGGGGTCCGATGGCGTGGACCCTCCGGAACCGGCGGGAGACTTCTTTCTGAGGTAAACTTGCACTTTTCTTCAGGCACGCAGTACCCGGTTGTTGTGGGCACGTAATCCTGCCGACTACGCCAAAGTTGACGCGCCCCCTGGGACATATTCCTTTTTGAGGGGAATACCCGGCACCGGATCAGATGGGGGGTTGTAGTCTCCGAGCGGCTGTGACCCGGCCCGTGCCCAGGGCGTCAAGCTCAGTGTTATGTGGCAGTCCTACAGATGTTATTAAGAGTTCTTTTGTGTCGACTACGCCACCCGTTGTGATGCGGTCACTGTGGCCGCCGCTGCAGCAGGGTCCGCTGAGGCTGGTGGTGCAGGTGCAGCTTGAGATGGTGTAACCCCCAACGGGTGGGGTAAAGCCTCAGGGGGAACAGGTGCAGAGGATGGGGGTTGTGGTGGTGCAGTGCAGACGGCAGTGAAGACAGTCGGGTTGTGCAGTTAAGGGTGTTTACTTACTGCAGATGTTGTACTGGTCACTCCAGCTCCGAGTGACCACCCGAGCCGTGCTGCGTCCACCAGGTCCTGGATCCAGCCAACCCCCAAACAAGTCCGGAGCGTGGCCCTGAGCTCTCCTTCTGTCCCGTTCTCTGGCCGTCCCCACCAGTGATCCACCTAGGTCCAGCTCCCTCGGGCCTTCTGTTGGGACACCCTTGGCCTTGGGTTCCCTGACCCTTCATGTGGTGTGCCTTCGGGGTGGATGTGGTGGGTGACCGTGGCAAACGCTGCCCACGGTCTCCGGTCTCTGGCTGGGGAATGTTTTTACCCCCACCAGCTTGGGTTCCGGTACCCTGTGCCGACTCTTCACCCGGGGTTTTAATTTGGGATCTTAGAGTCCTGTTCTTCTGTGCCTCTGGGTCTTTCTCTCTCCTCTCTCACTCTAGGTCTTTCCTTCTCCTCTGCTCCTGACTTGTTCTCTGCATCTGACCCTGTTCTTAGTTGGTGCCCACCTTATATACACCCTCTATGTGTGAGCTCAGGTGACCAGCACCCAATGAGCTCCTAACTTTACCCAGGCTGCTCCCCCTATCTGCCCCTACACTACTTGGGATGTACCACCCCCCTCCCACTCCAGCCAGGAACAGACTCGGTCGTACCTGCACATTTCTAAGTGGGAGTACCGTCGGTCTGCTCCTCGGAAATGGGATGTGTGTAGTGCATGCAGCCTCCCGAGCTCAGTTCCACACTCCTTCCTTACCCGGGAGTGGAATATCACACCTCTGGGTTGAGGTGCAATACCCCTGTAGCAGCCGAATCCTCAGGGTGCTACACCAGCAACACGTGAGTAGCTGTCCTGGAGCGCATTTTGTTGAACCGAAGGTAGGACTGCCTGATTTTTTTTATGGTAAAAAACAAGATTTTTTTTCCTTTAAAAATGCTTGTTTATTATATTTTCGTTTGAGACCCAGGTCCTCTGGGAATGAATCACAGCGCATTGGGTTTATCATGGCACTTTTGCACAAGGAACCACAGGGATGGGCCTTTTCTCTCCAACCTGATGATCCGTGTTTTAGATCATTGGAGGATTTTTTTTCTGCTATGGGGTTGTTGTATGACGATCCTGATCGAGTCTCTTCTGCTGAGACACAACTGAGACATTGAAAATTATTGTACACACTTCAGAAGGTGGTCTTCTGAAGTGAGATGGAATGATTCGGCGTTAAAATGTTTGTTTCTTGCTGGTTTAAGTGAAAGGGTTAAGGAACTGCTGATTGCTTTCCCTGCACCTGGAAACTTGCAAGAAGCCATGCAATTAGCTATACGGGTGGACAGGAGACTGCGTGCCAGGGTTAATGAGGAGAAAACTCCTGCTATGGCAGCTCCTAGTCATCAGAGGGTCTGCTCGGACGATGGAGAACCGATGGAGATTGGGGCGATGTCACTCCGCTCTCAGGAAAAAGGCAGCAGGTTTTCCAAGGGATTGTGTTTTTATTGTGGTAAATCTGACCATTTTGTTAAGAACTGTGAGCTTCTGTTAAACAAAGAAAAAAAAAAAAGGTCAGTTACGCCCGTATTGCTTGTTTAAACACTAATGGAGTATTTCTTTCAGGGAGTACCTCATTGCAGGAGGAGTTGATTGAATTTCAGGTATTTGTGGATTGTGGTTCTACACTGAATGTGATTGATAAGGGATTTTTGGAAAAACTTAAATTGGAGCCCAAACCTTTGTCATCTCCTATTTCTGTGGTTGCTGTTGATAACACTCCTTTGAATTGTGTTACTCACAAGGTTTTTGAATTTCCCCTCACCATAAATGGTATTCACCAAGAGAATTTGGATTTAGTGGTATTAAATAATTTACCTTCTCCAGTAGTTTTAGGTTTGCCTTGGTTAAAACTGCACAATCCTTTACTGGACTGGTCTACTAATGAGATTAAATCTTGGAGTCCTAAGTGTTATGATAAATGTTGTAACGGTCGCATTGCTGCTGTGGAAAGAGGGGAATTACCTGTACCTATTCAGGATTTTTGGAAGATTTTTTCAGAGGAGGAGTCGCAAGTTTTACCTCCTCATAGGGACTATGATTGCACCATTGAGTTTGTTCCTGGAGCTACTCGTCCCAAGAGTCACTTATTTAATCTTACTATCCCTGAAAGAAAGGCCTTGGAGGAATACATAGAGACGAGCTTGTCTGCCGGTCACATTAGACCTTCTAAGTCACCTGTGGCTGTTGGATTTTTTTTTGTAAAAAAAAAAAAGGACAGCGGTTTACGTCCATGTCTGGACTTTCACAAAATTAATAAAATTACCGTACGCAATTCCTACCCACTGCCGTTAATTCCTGACTTGTTTAACCAGTTAGTAGGGGCCAAGTGGTTCTCTAAAATTGATCTCCGGGGGGCATACAATTTGTTGCGAATGAAGGAGGGTGATGAATGGAAGACTGCTTTTAACACCCCGGTGGGTCATTTTGAGAATCTGGTTATGCCTTTTGGTCTTACCAATGCACCTGCGTTTTTTCAGAACCTTATTAATGACATCCTGAGACCTTTGATTGATAAGAATGTGGTGGTGTATTTGGATGACATTTTGATTTATTCGCCAGATCTGGAGTCTCATTGGCAGAGCGTACGTGAGGTATTGCAGTTATTAAGTGACAATTCACTTTTTGCTAAGCTGGAGAAATGCGAGTTCGCTGTGCAGAGAATTAGTTTTTTGGGCTACATTATCTCCAGCGAGGGCTTTGAGATGGACCCGGTGAAGGTTCAGGCTGTGCAAGAATGGGCTAGGCCTATTGGTTTAAAATCGATACAGAGATTTTTGGGTTTCGCAGATTATTACAGAAAATTCATTAAGAATTTTTCTATAATTGTTTAAGCCGCTGACTGATCTCACCAGGAAAGGTGTGAATACGGTCCAGTGGACTACTGAGGCCATTGAAGCTTTTGTGTATCTCAAGGAGAGGTTCAGTTCTGCCCCCATCCTTATGCAGCCTGCTGAGACCAAGCCTTTTTTGGTCGAGGTTGATGCTTCTTCGGTGGGGGTCGGTGCGGTTTTGTCTCAGGAGAACAAGGATGGGGTTCATCCCTGTGCTTTTTTTTTCGAAAAAAATTTCTGAAACCGAACTTAATTACGATGTTGGTAATCGGGAATTGCTGGCTATCAAACTTGCATTTGAACATTGGCGTCATTTCTTGGAAGGTGCTAAATTTCCCATGCAGGTTTTCACTGATCATAAGAATCTGATCTATCTAGATGCTGCCAAGCGCTTGAATGCCCGTCAGGCCAGGTGGGCTCTTTTTTTTTCGCGGTTTAATTTTTCTGTTACTTACATCCCGGGTACTAAGAATGTTAAAGCTAATTCTTTATCTCGCAGCTTTTCTCCCATGGTTTGTACCGAGGAGGAGGAGAGCATTTTACAGGAAGGAGTTGTGATAGCAGCATTGGACTCCGTTTTGGAAGATGGGATTCTGAAAGCCCAGGAGGATGCCCCATCTAATACTCCCCATGGGAGGTTGTTTGTACCTAGCACTTTTAGGAGAGTGTTATTTGTGGAGTATCATGAGTCTCGGTTAGCAGGTCATCCAGGAATTTCTGAGACTAAGAGACTGGTAGGTCGCAGTTTTTGGTGGCCTGGGTGGCAGAAGGAAATCATTAAATGGGTGCGTCAATGTACGGTGTGTGCCAGATCAAAGGCTTCACATGCTCCTGCTGCGGGGTTGCTTTGCCCTCTGGAGGTTCCTAGTGCACCTTGGACGCATCTTGCAATGGATTTTATTACTGACCTTCCTGTGTCCGAGGGTTTCACTGTCATCTGGGTGGTCGTGGACCGTTTTAGCAAGATACGTCACTTGGTTCCTTTCATTAAACTATCCTGCCCTAAGACACTCGCTAAGGCTTTTGTCAAGGAAATTGTCAGACTCCATGGCATTCCCACCGACTTTGTTTCTAATAGGGGACCTCAGTTTGTTGCTCGTTTTTGGCGTGCTTTTTGTGACAGGTTGGGAGTCCATTTGTCATTTTCATCTGGGTATCATCCTGAGTCTAATGGACAGACAGAAAGAAAGAACCAGGATATTGAGCAGTTTTTGCGTTGTTTTGTGGCTGACAATCAAGAGGGATGGTCTGAGTTTCTGCTACTTGCTGAATTTGCTCTTAACAACCATACATCATCTTCTGCTGGGTGTTCTCCGTTTTTTTGTTGTACTGGGAGACATCCGTCGTTTGGTTCATTCTCCAAATTGGTATAGGCTGTGCCGGAGGAGGAGAATTTTTCCAGGGTTTTTGGAGAGAGTTTGGACTGATGTACGTTGTAACCTTCAAGAGGCTAACAAAAAGTCTAAGAAGTATTTTAACAGGAAACGTCAAGAGGTTTTGTTTACGGTTGGTGACATGGTTTGGTTGTCCTCAAAGAATCTGCGGTTGAGGATTCCTTCTAAGAAATTGGGTCCAAAGTTTGTGGGACCATGTAAGGTGCTTCAGGTGGTTAACCAGTCTGCTGTTAGGTTGGAGGTTCCCTCCTCCTGGAGGATTAATCCGGTGTTTCATGTTTCCTTGTTGAAAAAAGCTGATGTATCGGATAGGGATGCCACTGTCACAGTTCCTCTAGTGGTGGAAGATGGTGAATATGAAATTTCTCGTATCCTGAATTCCAGAAGGCATAGAGGGAGCTTGCAGTATCTCATCGCTTGGAAAGGTTTCGGTCCTGAGGATAACTCCTGGGTAAGGGCAAATGATGTCTCTGCTCCTAGACTTATCAGATCGTTTCACAGGAGGTTTCCTGATAGGCCTGGGCCTGGAGGATCCTCATAGAAGAGGGGGTACTGTTAGAAAAAAAAACTAATTGCTGATGCTGGTCTGGCAGGTTGTGCAAATGGCCCTTTTGGGGTTATGTGCAGAGTCTTTAAAAAATAACCAGACTTGGGAAGACCTAACAGTTGTACTGGCAACTTTCGTCGTGTTGGCATTACAAGGAACGCTTTCCCGCCTTGTGTCTGCGGCCACCACACTGCTTCTTCCTGCTTGTTGTGGTGCTACGCCTCCCTCCCCCTGGCTGCTGCTGTCTTCGCTCTGTATGTCCCCCTGCCAGGTTGGGTCAGTTACTATATCATCCACCACCTCGTTTTCAACTTCCGTTCCCTGGTCCTCCTGATTTTCTGGCAATTGTCTCATCATCATCATCATCATCATCCACCTCTTGTGACAGTAATTACATTTTCCCACCGTTGCCCTCATGTGACCATGGCTGCTCCAATATTTTGGCATCGCTACACTCGTTCTCCTCTTGACTCGCTTGAAGCTGGCCAGGCGAGAGGCTTGAATCTACAAATGGAAAAGTGAACAGCTCTTCTGAGTGTCCAAGTGTGGGATCAGCTGTCTCCGAGCACTCAGCTTGGTGGGAGGAAGGAGGATCAGGGTGAGGAATATGCGGTCCAGACTCATGGCTACTGAGGCTTCACCGTGTAGAAGACGGTGGTGGTGGTGGTGGCAAAGTGACTGGAAGCATTAGCTGGTATCCAACAAACAACCTTTTGACACTGCTCTGGGTTCAATAGTGGTGTACTGTGGTCCCCTAGTAATTGGGACAGGAAGGTCGAGCGACAAGATATCTGTGTTTGTTGTGGCACAATTTCAGCTTGCCCTCGGCCTCTGCAGTCACCATCACCATCACGTCCACTTCCCCGTCCCTTGCCATTTATCTTGCCCATTTTATTATATTTATTTTAAATATTTTCCACATTCATGAGAAATGGCTGATTTTGGAACGCAGTAATATGTGATACGTCTGACAGAACCACGATTTTAAATAGCAGTCTCGTAATTTACTAATATTATTCTACACGGAGACCTAGTGTGAATAGCTTGACCGACACACTGCAACAAAATGAAAATGGAAGAAATGGCTGATTTTTGAACACTGTTATAGGTGATATGTCTGACAGAGAACCACGGTTTTAAATAGCAGGCCTGTAATTTACTAATGCTATCCTTCACAGACACCTAGTGTGAATAGTTTGACCAACACATTGCAACAGAATGGAAAAGGAGGCCAATATTTTCCACGTTCAGTTCAAATTTCTGGATTTTTATCGCTGAAATATGGAACAGATTTGACTGTATTCTGCAGTGCTAACAAGCAAATGGAGCAGAAAAATGGTGTACTCTGGATTGCTTTTTAAGCAAATAACCAGGATTAAGATAAGGCTATGTCTACAAATATCTGTAATTATTATTATTGGGCTATATGCACTGCAGACTGCCACATACACTGCCTGTCTGCCTCCTCCTCCTGCTATCACCAGTGATTATATGCAGCTGGATTAGTCCTCAGAAGGACTGTCAGTTCCAATGGATGGATATATATATATATATATATGTATATATGTATGTATGTATGTGGTGGAATACCTATACTAACTATAAACAAGCAAATCTCTCCCTGGCGCAGCCTCACCTCTCCCTACTCTGCCTGATTTTGGGATAGACTGTGACAAGCATAGCGGTGCCAGGTCTTATATAGACCTGATGATGCTGTGTGACCAGCCAATCACTGTAATGCCCACAACCAACATGGCTACGGCATTACAGTGCATGGCAGGCAATCCCTGCATGTTCATTGGCTCTCTAAAGAGCGCCAAACATGCAGGAAAGGGACCCGAGTTTCCACCCAAGCAACCCGGAAATACTCGACGAGCGCCGAACTTGTCAAGCACCGTGATGCTCGGGCGAGTACCAAGCAGTGGCGAGCACGTTCACTCATCACCAGTCACAAGGTGATCATGTGTCCAAATGGATATAGTATATATTTACGTATGTTTGGGCATTATACCTATACAATGATTAAGGACCTGTGTGTCCTTATTTCTCCCCCCATTGGGTTGTGACTGTTCATATGTTCATGTTTTAATTTATCTTCAAATAAAGAAGTTACGTATTTTTACCAAGATGCCTTGATGCTGGATCCTGCCTTCACCTGTTCATATACCTCTCTGGAGCCCTACCAGGCTTCCTTGCGCCATCCATCTGAGTAAGTGAGCTGACGTTTTTTCTTTTTGTTTCATTATATGAGTGCCTTCTTGCTCCCTGCTCTTGAATTTGGTCAGTCAATGGAACGAACTTGTGTCATTTGGAACTTTATATTCCGACATTAATGTGATATTGATTTTTCACTAAGTTTCCCAAAGACTGATGTTGATACCACATTTCACGATGTCACAATTATCTCATATGGGGACGAATTGTCTGCACCTTCTAATATTTCACCGGAAGATAATCTTTTACAGAGACGTAAAAAAGCCGCTTCTATGTTTGGCACTGTTTGTATGGTTCAGAGGCAATCACGGTGTGAATTTGACATACATATGAGAACCCTAGAAAAATTACTCACCAAAGAGTTAAAAACCTAGTGGGACTGTACCACTTAACAATCATACCTAGAAAAACAGATGGTACCGAGGGGACTCTGTATAAAAAAGATGCCCACTACTATGTTTTCAGATGACTTTAATCGAAAGTGGGAGGATATTTTGAGTGATTATTCATTCAAACGTATGAAATTGATTGTTTCTTATGAAGAGCAAGCTCTGATTACAATTAAAAAAGATATGGAAGATATGGAAGACCTCAAAACCTCACTTAAAGATTTCACTGCCTCCAAACAATGCAAGGTATGGAACCTCTGTATTCAAAATAACATTGCACATTTGGAGGATAAAATTACCACTATGAAAAAATCCAAGTTTAATCGAGATCTTCTGGACTATTCAAGGAATGAGGTATATAGGTGGAAATGTAATGCACCTATACACACTAGTAAGCTCATTCTTAGATCACAAGGGAACAAAAGACATATGAAACAATTCTTTTCAAAAAGGGTCAGCTTCTCAGATACGGATTCATCCGTGGACATCAACACAGACTATTCTACTTCAATATCCTCCATTGTGCATACAGGTCATATTACAACTCGCAGAAACTCCATTTACAACAAAAATACTTTACCTGTTGATAATACGGATTTCCAAAATGTTTAAAAAAATGGAAGAGGAGGAGGAGGAGGGTCTACAGTCTACACCGTACAAAAACAAGAAATCGCATCACAAGTGGTGATTAGTTTATCTAGCTATATATTGACAGCTAATAAAATTTCTGTATTATCAAAAGGATTGTCATTTGCTCAAACTAATAAGTTTGATATTTACAGAACCATTATGGATGTCAACAAGCTTGCTAGAACCTTAAAGAAGTTGTCCACTACTATTTACTACTATGGATAATGCATCCAATGTATTTAAATGGTGGAAATAAGATTATTTGTAAGTACCTCTGCTGTCTTTCTTGCCTGTGAGCGGCACTATTGCTGGCTGCTCACAGACATCACGTGACCCCCGGCTGCAGACCGCTCTTGCTTCCTCATATGTCACGTCAAGTGAGTGACTTCTTTCTTTTTGTTTTGAGATAAAAGAGCAGCCCAAGGTTAAATTATGATTTAATCGCCTTAAGGGCACACTAGACAAAACACTTCATACATAAGAGTTTTATGTACATAATGGTCAGAGATGCAAACACAATTGTAGTGGTACAAAAGATATACACAGATATTAAGAGTCAGTTACAAGTCAGATGAAAGGCCTGGCTTGTGGGGGAGTGACTGTCACATGGGAGGCTTGTGGTTCTCTCTGTTGGGTGACTTCTCTCACATGATGTGTAATTGTGACCTTCCAGAGAAAAAAAGCAATAGGCCAAGAACTGCAAGAGCTTTTTAACCCTGTTATCTCATCTGACTATTTAGATTACTATTGGGAATGGCATTTGATTTTGAAGCCAAGGAAATGGCCTGGAAAAACCAAGTCTCGACACTATTCCATACTATACCAACAACTGTTACCAATGATGACTTCTCAGCAGTCTTAGAGAAATTGATTAAACTGCATAAAAACTATAGCCGGGTGTGGTGGAATGCCAATATCCTGGAAGAATATTTGAAATTATCAATCATTCCCAGGGGGCTACGGATCCATATTTTCCTGGCATGGGAATGTGAGCCGCAGTTTAAAACTGTCTGGGAGACGGGTTTGTTACAGTGTTCCCAAATCATTATAAAAATGTTGATAGCGCATGATAAATCCCTGTTGGTGAAACTGAAAAGAAAAATCACTGCCTGTGAGGGCAGGATCGAAAATGTAGATTGCTATGAGAAGGAGATTATGGCGGTGTAGAATCTACTGATTTTTGGGGTGCCAGTTAATATTAATTAACAAGAGCTACTGGATCTTTAAAAGGGGATTTATTACACTTAGGATATTTACAATAACATACATAAGGGAAACCTAACTAAGGGACAAGGGAACAATGTAAGGGAAAAGGTAAAAGGAGAGGGTGGTAGAAGATGGGAAGTGAGAAGAACAATGCCTAACTAGTTTAATGTGCTACCTTTATATGAGTTACACAGTCAGACATGGTCCATACATTGCCCATCCCTGTAACACCTCCAAATAATTGTACCATGCGATCAGGTCACAGTCTTTGGAGTTCTCCAGAAACATGCACATGGCTGCTGATGCAGACACTCTCCTGAAGGTGGCGCTCTTAGGTCCAGAATGGATAAGAGGGTCAGGGGCCATATGCAATTGCAGTGGTCTTCATCTTCCTGCAGATGGTGTCTGGCATACAGCCAAAAGGTCTTTGTATCAAGTCGCCCGAGGACAGGTCCAACTGCACTTTGGACAACTTGAAGAACAATGGTTTGTAATCCAAACACCACAGGGTTTATGTACCTTTCAAGAGGCCAGACAATATGTCCATCTTTCATGTAGGAGCTCTCTTTACTCTATCAACAGAACAAAAGGCACCACACCACAGGACACACAATGCCTTCCCGCCTCACAGGTTTTATGACTCCACAGCACATGGTCAATCTCATTGATGTAGTCCTTTGATGAACTTTAGTGCTATACAGAGTATGTGGATCAAATTGTGAGTTCAGTCATTCATGTTACACGTACTATAGTTATTGTCCATGTTGGGTTCCAACATGTGCCCCTTTGTGTCTGAATGACACACAAACTTATGACCAGGACATGATAAAATAGCGCTTTGCTCCAGGATCATCATCCATTTACTGCATCAGGGCACCATAAATGCGAGGTAACTAGCAGGGACAAGGCATAGAAATCGCTGGACTCACAGCATTCACTCTCATTCACACCTATCTGGATGCATTTTATACTTCAGCAATTATACAATTTGTGACAGATGTACAGGAGCACAAATATAAATCAGGTATAGAGCAATAATAAAAAATATAGCAATATATCAATGTCTACATGTTAAATGTGCATCAAATGAACACATCATAACTAGAGATGAGCGTTGTTCGACTCGAACTGTTCGCCAATCTCAAATTCGAGCTGTTTTGGGCGGTGCTTGAGCCGTTCAGCGAACACGAACGATTTGAGAAAAATTCGGCTGTTCGAGGTTATGTTCGATAACTGTTCGTGCACCAAAATCATAACTGGATTTTTTCTCAGTAATGATGAAAATTAATGTTAATACGCAGTTTGAGTGTACAGCGGGGTGGGGGGAGGGGCAGGGGATGGATCTCTGCAGGAATAATGAAGATCTCCATTTTTTTTTCTCTTTCCCGCATTTACAGTGGGGAGGTGCAATCTGTCAGCCTATCAGCAGCGCACACACGGAGCGAAGTGCTTTTTTTCACACAAGCAAGGGCATGTGTCATTGGCAGTGTATGTCACATGTCCTTGCCCTATAAGACCAAGCCATTTTCCCCGTCGCCACCATTTTCTCACTGCTGCAGCTGCGTGTTAGACGGCACCGCTGTTGCTGTGTGCGCTATACCTTGTTAATTTCAAGCCAATTTTCGCACAAATCTACAGATAGCTTGGGAGTAGGGAATAGTTGTGATTGCAGTCCTTTTAAGGACTAGGTTACAGCATTTCCTACGACTTTTATCAGGGAGGTCTGTGCTCTTAAATAGATAGATTGTGGGAGTAAAGACTAATTGTAATTGCAGTCCTTTTCAGGACTAGGTTACATCAGTTCCTATCAGTTTTTGCCAGGCAGGTCTGTGCCAGTGCTATGCAAGTTTTTTTCACAGCATTTGGCTGAATCTAGCAAAGCTAATCCTTTTTGGCCTATTGCAGAGTGTGTTAGTCAGTGGAGTAGCCTATCTGTGTTGCAAGATATACCACCTGTGTATAGAATACCAATTTTTTTACTGCACCTAGTGAAGTAAAATCTTTTGGGCATAGCATCATTCTATTAGTCCATCTATACTGACCTCCATCAGGTTGCAAACTGAATATAATTTTTTTCTGCATATAGCTCTGAAAAAATATTTGGCCTTCTAGCAGTGTGTGGGACTTTCTCTATTAGTCCATCTATACTGACCTCCATCAGGTTGCAAATTAAAAATAATTTTTATCTGCATCTAGCTCTGAAAAAATATTTGGCCTTCTAGCAGTGTGTGGGACTTTCTCTATTAGTCCATCTATACTGACCTCCATCAGGTTGCAAATTAAAAATAATTTTTTGTCTGCATCTAGCTCTGAAAAAATATTTGGCTTTCTAGCAGTGTGTGGGACTTTCTCTATTAGTCCATCTATACTGACCTCCATCAGGTTGCAAACTGAATACAATTTTTTTCTGCATCTACCTCTGAAAAAATATTTGGGCTTCTAGCTGTGTGTGGGACTTGTTCTATTAGTCCATCTATACTGACCTCCATCAGGTTGCAAATTGAATATAATTTTTTTCTGCATCTAACCCAGCCAATAGTTTTGGCCTAATACCACAGTTTGGCCACTCAGCTCTGCTCGGTTCCCATCCATTGTTTTTTTGTGCAAACAACTCCAGAGTTGTGAATTAGTTAACCACCAAAATGAGTGGAAAAAGGCCTGCTGCTGGTGGAAAGGGGAATAGGCGTGTTGGGAAGGGGAAAAAAGGTTGTGTCCGTGGGGTAGGTTTTACAGCAACAGTAACATCTGCAGAAGAAAGACCATCTTCCAGCCAAACTAAAATGTCTACTTCTTTTAGCAGACAATGTGATAAGATCCCTTTCTTACGGCCACGCCAATCGCTACAAATTCCAGATGAGGCACAAAAACAGCAGGTGCTTCAACGGATATCAAGTGCTCCTTTAAGTGGGCTCTCCTCCACATCAACTTCAACATCACAAATACTCCAGTCCTCAAAGGTGTCACCCCAATCGCACTTGCTTCCTCACAGCTCCCAAATCTCCAGCTGCCCGTCTGAGTATGAGGTAGAACAGATGGTTGAGTCTGCAGAGCTGTTTACTCATACTATAGCCTGGGAATCAGAGGTCGACTCCAGCGCTTCTGTGAATCCAGACGAGGAAATGATCTGCACTGATGCCCAGAATCTTTATGAGTCGGATCCAGGACCAGACGCAGTAGGTTCTGACCATAATGTAGACCCTCATTCCCAAACTGTAACTCCTGTTGGTGGAGACAATGAGGAAGACGATGATGAGACTCAAATACCTGATTGGAGCGACAACTTTAGCTTTTTGTCAGGGCAGGAACAGGTTGGCTCTGAGGACGACGGGTGTGATAACGCACAGGGTGATGATGATGAGGTTGGAGATCCCACTTACTGTCAACCCACAGTCAGCCAAGAGATGAGGTCAGCAGAGGAGGTGGAGGAAGATGCTAGTGACGACGAGGTCAGGTTGCGCCTTCCTGGACAGAGACGTAGTACTGGAAGCATGTCAACAAATGCATCCTCAAACACAACTCTGCCTCTCACCACAAGTCGTGGTGGCTCTTCAGGTCGCATGGGTGCTAAGCCTTGCATAGCCTGGGCATTTTTTCAGATCGATAAAGATGACCCAACTCGTGTTATATGTAACATTTGTCAGCAAAAGCTAAGTAGAGGCCAAAAAATACATAGTTTGAGTACTTCATGCATGAACCGGCACATGGACATGAAGCATAAGTTGCAGTGGGAAGCTCAGTGTGCTACAATGCGGCCTAGCCGGCCGGGCCAACCGCCGTCTGCCATATCTTGTGCATCCACGGCCTCTTCATCCTCTGTGACTGGGGGGACAGCAGTCACACCTGTTTTGGGGCGCAGACCTGCCACCTCTTTACCCGCAACAGCCAGCGTGATTGGCAGGTCATCATTTTCTTTGGAGGTGGTAACACCAGCTGGTGTTGAGCGCTGTCCGACATCGATAGCACCACCTTTGGATCAAGGCAACCTAACATGTCCGCCTGCATCTTCCTCACAGACCGGCAGTTTGCCGGGGACACGCTTATCAACCCCGTCTAAGCACAATAGCCAGCCCTCGGTCCCTCAGATGTGGACAAGTAAAAGACCATTTCCTCCTAGCCATGAGAAAGCTAAGAGGGTGAATTTCACCATCTGCAAGCTCTTGGCTACAGAAATGCTGCCTTTCCGCCTGGTGGACACAGAGGATTTTCGAGACCTTATGTCCGTCGCAGTGCCCCAGTACCAGATGCCCAGTCGGCACTACTTCTCAAAGAAAGGTGTGCCTGCGCTCCACCAGCATGTCGCACACAACATCACCGCTTCTTTGAGAAACTCTGTGTGTGACAGGGTGCATTTCACCACAGACACTTGGTTGAGTAGGCATGGACAGGGGCGTTACATGTCGCTGACTGGGCACTGGGTAACTATGGTGACAGCAGGACAAGGGGCTGCTGTCCACGTCTTGCCATCCCCACGAGTTGTGCGTCAATCCTCTTTATGTCAAAGTTCCTCCACTGCTTCTGCCTCCTCAACCTCCTCTCGGTCTTCCACCTGCACCCAAAGCCTGTCTGGTCATGCCACAAGCTTTCTAACTGCGCAGAAGGCGTCCTGCACACCTCCTTACTATGCTCGCAGTAGGGCTCAACGTCATCAGGCGGTTTTTACTTTGAAATGTCTGGGAAATGTGAGTCACACAGCTGAGGAGTTGTGGTCAGCTCTGGAGAACCAATTTCATGAATGGTTGTCTCCACTGGACCTGAAACCAGGGAAGGCCGTGTGCGACAATGCTGCAAACCTGGGTGCGGCCCTTCGCTGGGGCAATGTCACACACGTGCCTTGTATGGCTCACGTGTTGAACCTGGTTGTCCAGCAATTTTTAGCCCACTATCCCAGACTAGGTGGCCTTCTGCAGAGGGCACGGTCGCTGTGTGCTCACTTCCGCCGTTCGCATCCCGCAGCTCAGCGACTTACATCTCTACAGAAGTCGTTGGGCCTGCCACTTCATCGGCTAAAATGCGATGTGCCTACCCGGTGGAATTCAACTCTGCACATGTTGCAGCGACTGTGGCAGCACCGACAAGCCCTGGTGCAATACGTTCTGACATATAGCCTGGGCCAACGAGATCCAGAGGTGGGGCAAATCACGCTGGAGGAGTGGTCTCAGATCAGGGACCTATGCACCCTTCTTCACAGTTTTGAAATGGCGACGAAGATGTTTAGTGCTGACGATGCCATTATCAGCATGACTATTCCGGTGATTTACATGCTGGAGCACATGTTAAACAGAATTCGGAGTCAGGTGGTGGCACAAGAGGAGGTGGAGGAAGTAGAGGAGGAGGAGTTGTATGCGGAAGGGCTAACATCTGCAAGGTCCAGACGGTCGGCAGCACCAAGGCGGCAGGCATGTGAGGGTGGGGGAGATGGTTTTACCAGGGCGCATGGTAGCAGCCAAACTAGTGAGGAAGGTGCAGGAGCCCAGGAAGAAGTGGAGGACGAACTGATGGAAGACTCATCAGATGAGGGAGACCTTGATCACATTTCTGTTGTGCGAGGTTGGGGGGAGAGGACAGAGGAAGGAAGCATGATTGTTACCTCGCCACCAACACAACAGGGACTTGGTGCTCCTGGATGCGCAACACACATGAGTGCCTTCTTGCTGCACTACCTGCAACATGACCCTCGAATTGTGAGAATTAGAAATAATCCTGACTACTGGGTTGCCACACTGTTAGATCCCCGGTACAAAAGTAAATTTGCAGAAATTATTCCTGCCATAGAAAGGGATGCACGCATGCAGGAGTATCAGCAGAGACTGTTGCAGAATCTTACATGTGCTTTTCCACAAAACACCAGTGGTGCACGTAGTGAATCTCACAGTTCCAACTTGCCAACCGTGGGACCGTCAAGTGTTCAGCACTCAAACCGTAACAGAACCACAGTATCTGCTGGTAACATCAATTTTGCGGAATCATTTCACCACTTTTTTAGCCCATCCTTTGCAAGGCCACAGGAGACAAGAAGTCTGACACATAGTCAACGCCTAGAGACGATGGTACAGGAGTATCTCCAAGTAAACATTGAAGCCATGACTGTGTCACTGGACCCTTGCTCTTTTTGGGCTTCCAATCTGGATAAATGGCCGGAGCTATCCACTTACGCCTTGGAGATCTTGTCATGCCCCACAGCCAGCGTTCTGTCTGAACGTGTGTTGGCGGTGTGCTGACAGATAAGCTCACGCGGCTCTCCACTGATAATGTAGACAGACTCACGTTCATAAAGATGAACAAATCATGGATCCGAAACGACTTTTCTACCCCTGTGTCATCCTGGGGAGATTGGTTAAAATCACCCTACCAACCGTTTTAAGCTTTCAAATTACTAATCATGTTTATCTGTATCTTGGCTGGAAAATAATTTGGGCTTTGTAGCAGTGTGCAGCACTGATCCTATTAGGCCATCTATACTAAGCTCCACCAGATTTAAAATTAATAATAATTTTTAGCTGCATCTAGCCCGGAAAATAATTTTGGGGCTCCGAGATGCGCAAGACACATAAGTGCCTTCTTGCTGCACTACCTGCAACATGACCCTCATATTGTCAGAATTCCAAGTAATCATGACTACTGGGTTGCCACACTCTTAGATCCCCCAAACTTTTCGATCAACCTTTTCATTTTAATAAAGACCAAAAAAATGGTCATTTTTGAAATTATAAGCATTAGCAGGTTATTAGAAACTGAAATCAAACAGTTTTCAACTCAAAACTTTATTCTAGGTGATGTTACATTTTCACATAGGACCCCTTGTTCGAAAGGAGCTTCTGAACTCTCTCGTCCATTGAATTTGTCAGGTTTTGGATGGTTTCTGCTTCAATTGTTTTGCATGAGGACAGAATACCCTCCCAGAGCTGTTGCTTAGATGTGAACTGCCTCCCGCCATCATAGACACTCCTTTTGATGATGCTCCAGAGGTTCTGAATGGGGTAGAGGTCAGGGGAGCATGGGGGTCACACCATAAGTTTGTCCCCTTTTATGCCCATATCAGCCAGAGATGCAGATGTTTTATGTGCAGCATGAGATGGTGCATTATCATGCAGAAAAATGATCTTGCTGTGAAATACACGGTTCTTATTCTTGAACCATGGCAGGAAGTGCTGTTTGAGAAAATCCACATACATTATGGAGTTCATCTTTAGCGCCTTCAGGGATTCTAAAGGGGCCGACAATCTCTCTCCCCATGATTCCAGCCCAAAACATTACTCCACCTCCTCATTGTTGGCGCTGTAGGCGTGTTTGCGTGGGGTGTCCATCAACCAGCCATCCTCCACTCCATCCATCTGGACCATCGAGCGCTGCACGGCACTCATCCGTGAACAAAACAGTTTTGAAATCAGTCTTCATGTAATGTTTGGCCCACTGGAGCCGTTTCTGCTTGTGTGAAGTGGATAGAGGAGGTCGACAGGATGGCGTATGCACAGCTGCAAACCTCTGAAGGACCCTGCATCTTGTTGTTCGGGGGACGTTGGAGGCACCAGCAGCTTCAAAAACTTGTCTGCTGCTATGACAAGGCGTTTTTGCCGCTGCTCTTTTAACCTGACGTAATTGCCTGTAGGAAAGAGTCCTCAATTTGCCCTTATCAGCACGCTCACGTGTGTACTGTGAATCAGCTACATACTTCTTGATTGCCAAGACACTTCATCCTGATCATCGCACAATGTTGGTTGTAGTCATGCCTTGACCTAAACACTCCACAATTTGTTGCTTCTCAGCAGCCGACACATCCTTTTTCTTTCCCATTTTGGCAGAAAATGTAGGCTGCTTAATAATGTGAGGCAGCCTTCTTAAGTAGTCTTGCCTTTCATTGGACACACCTGCCAAACTAATTAGCACAGGTGTCTGCAATTGCTTACAGTGATATAAAGAGCCCTAACACTCATCACCATCAATGAGTTTAACTGACAAACAAACAAATTCTTCCCTTATCACTCCTAAACACTTTTTGCATAATAATTTGGAACACAGTGTACATGTGCTTTTCCACAAAACACCAGTGGTTCACGTAGTGAATCTTACAGTTCTAACTTGCCAACCGTGGTCTGTATGGAGTTGTTCAATAAAGGGCCCAAAATTAAGATAACATAGATGGGAGAGGTCTCTATGAATAGGAATTCCTAAGTATTTGATACCCTGTGAGGGCCAGGCAAAGGGAAAGTTGGACTGGATGGAATCCTATATGGATTTGGGGAAGGAGACATCGAGGGCCTCAGACTTCGCTGCATTGATTTTAAAATTTGACCATGTAACAAAGTGATCTATTTCAGCCATAACAGCATGGATGGATATATGTGATTGAGTGATATATACTAGAACATCATCAGCAAATAGAGAGCACTTGTACTCGGTGCCTCCCACCTCAATCCACCTAATATTGGGGTTATGGCGAATTGATGAGAGCAGGTGCTCCGTCACTAGGATGTATAAGAGAGGGGACAGAGGACATCCCTGCCTTGTCCCATTGGTGATTGTGAAAGGTGATGAAAATGTTCTGATGCACCCCCTGGGCCTTGGGACACCCGGAGCCGGACCCTTTTTGGTGGATGCTGGTGGTTGTAGTCTTCGTGGCGGCGACCCGGTTCCGTGGCTCAGGGTGGTCAAACCAGTGGCGGAACTATTTATGTGGTTTTGATGTTTAAATGTCAGACTATGCCACCCGTGGATTGCGGTCAGAGTGAACCGCCGCTGCAGGGCAGACCGCTGAGGCTGGTGTTGTGGGTGCAGCAGAGCGTAGCATAACTCCCCACGGGAGGAGTATATCCTCAGGGCAGTGTATGCGGAGGATGGGGGTGATGGTGCAGGGCAGCAGCAGTAACGACACGGAGTCAATGATGCAGTCCAGGGCCTTTACTCACAGTTCTTATTATCCAGACCACGTCTGCAGGTAACGGCTGCCCACGTCGTACTGTGCTCACCAGGTGAGGGGCTCAGACAACTCCCAGATAACTTTGGAGCGCTTCACAGGACCCCCTTTGTGTGTCCTTTGTCTGGCCTTTCTTACCAACCCTTCTGTCCGGCTGCCTCGGGCCTCCTCTTG
The DNA here is from genome assembly GCF_046119375.1 of Phyllobates terribilis. NCBI lineage: Eukaryota > Metazoa > Chordata > Amphibia > Anura > Dendrobatidae > Phyllobates > Phyllobates terribilis. Next base: position 274,284,761 of record NW_027362769.1, on the reverse strand, counting down.
GTAAACTTGGCGCCAGTTTCCCTGACCCTATGTGGTGCCTTCCTAGCGGGTGTAGCGAGGGGCTGCGCCACATAAAATGTCACAGCCTCCGGTTTCTAGCTGAGGGTCGTTTCCTGCCTCCACTAGTTTCGAAGACCGGTCTCCCCCTTTGGCCTGACCCCTCCACGCAGGTGGATTCGGGCGTGCGGTGGCGACTCGCCCGTCCGCACCCCTGGGATCCCTTCATTCCTCGTTCCTGGAGCCTTCTCCGCTCCTCTTCCTTCCTTCTCCCTCTTCCAGGCCTGGGCCTCTGTTACTAGGCCCGCCTCCGGAGCAGAGCTCATGCAGAGCCCCTGCTCCCTGCCACTTCTGCTCAGACTTCTCTGCATTGAACTAAGATGGTGCCCACCTTTTATACTCCCTTCTCAATTCACCCAGGAACTGCTTCCTTCCTGCTCCTGCACTACAGGGTTCCCCTTCCTCAGTGTTCCCTCCCCCCACTCCAGCCAGGGACAGGGACTGTCGTGCCCATCTCAGAGGCATATTGGTTGCTCTGCCCCACGGCAATGTGGTGTAATGCATGCAGGTGTCGGGTCCTGATCCACACTCCATCCTTACCTGAGAGTGAGATATCACACCTCTGGGTGAGGTGCAATACCTCTGTAGCAACCGAGCCCTCAGGGTGCTACAGTTCCATTTATCTTCAGCCTAGGTGACATATTGTGATACAGGGCCGTGATTTTGGCTATAAAAGGGTCCCCTAGACCCCTACCCCAAGCTTTTTAAGAGAATCATATATGGCGTGCCAGGAGACTCTATGGAATGCTTTCTCAACATCCAACGAGAGTATCTAATTACAAATTTTTAACTGCATCTAGCCCAGGAAATACTTTGTGCCTAGTAGCAGTGTCTGCTAGTCAGCTGATTATCCCGGCTGTTAAGCAAGCTACACCACCTGTAGTTTGGACACTTAATTTTTTCAAAGGAAATGCTTCGGGACCACGGGATACTCAGTGAAGAGCATCAGGAGGCACCCCAAGGCATACGGGCTGGGACTGGCAGTAGGATGCCTTGCGGTGGACAGCCGAGCTCGATCCTTATAAAAGCTTTTTAACTGCAGCAGCTTTAGTGGACGCTACTGGAGCTGGAATTACGCGGCTGCTGGCATGAGACTTGCCCTCCAATAGATCCTTGTAAATGGATTTAAAGTGTATTCATTCAAATTAGAGAGACAATTTAAATTAAAAAGCTTAGAGCTGCCTCCACCACAGGGGGGCTCGCTCGACCCACCAGCGGACAGGCACCAGTATTGGGAGAGGGGGGCTGGCCATCAGGGTTCACCGCGGCTCTGGCACAAACCTGGCGACACGGAGGTGGCACGGGCAGGAGCGGACTGAACGTGTCGGCTTCTCACTTTTTGGATTTTAGAAGGGCATGACATGCCTATATCTGTGTCTCCCCCTCCTTTTACTCCTCCACCTCTTTTCTTTTCTCATGACTATATGTACTTGTCACTTTTCCATGTGTTAGTTGTGTCTTCTGAGCAGTTTGTCAGCTTTTGGACACCTTTGAAGGTGTTTTCTATGTGTTTCTATGTGTTTTTGTTTGCCTGCCATTGGTTTTAACGGTGTTCGACGAACAGTTCGGCGAACACACGGGTGTTCGACGAACCGAACCGAACTCGAACACTACGGGGGTGGCTCAACACTAATCATAACGTCAACATCTATACCTTTTAAAATAAAATTGGTGCTTTGAGGTAGTTTCAAGCACCCCAATTTTATAATATATTCAAGAAATAATGGTCTGATATTTACTAGTCATACTTTTAGATAATCCCCTACTCCTTTGAGTATACCTAATAAATTCAGATTACGAATAGTTCACAAATATTACATGCAATTTGCATCGCTGTACATGGTACCAATAGATAAATTGTTTAATGCCCTATTAAAAGCATCTTCTTGTTTATTAGAATATATGGAGATCACACTGGCTGAACAAGAGCAGTATCAGATTATTAGCAGTTGTAATCTACACATGGTTTCTTTAGAAGACAAAAGTTTAACTTGAGCATCTGACTTTATTTACAAGTTACTTTTGCTGACTGCAAGTGCTTTACTTGAAGAGTAAACAAAAATAACAATTAAAAAAAATAATAATTTTAATCTCCCTAGCTATATATATTGCATGGTAATTCTTATAATTGTTACCCTTACACCCCTTTGGTACTAAGACATTGTACCAAACAAAAACAAGGGGGAAAACAAAATATTGAACGTGAGGTAAGAAAAAAATATATATATACACATTTATCTGTCATAAATCACATTTATCATATCCTGTGCATTGCACAGGATAACAAAAAAAAAAAAAAACAGACAAGCATAAAACAATTAGGGGTAAGTCAACGTTATCTGTCTTATGATGAATAAAGATTGGTAAAGTGGTCAAGTTGGTGCTGCAGATCTCACACAGAAACTACAGCTTTGAATTGGTTGACATTATCATATAAATGATCTATCCAATTCAGGTCCTGATTGAAGACTTTTACCTGTGAAACAAGATTAAGAACATACATACAAAGCAAACAAACGACCATTAGGCAAACACAATATCGATACATCATAATGGGATGATTACTTGTTTAATTGTTTACAAACAATTATTTAAACCCTTAACTTTGAGCTCATTGTCTAAACCACGTGGATTTTAATTACATATTGGCCATATCAATATATACACAAAATTAATAGCTGTAGAGAGAAATAACCAGTTTCATCTATGGACACAGTACTGTATATGACCTGTTGAACAAACATATTGGTTAGTCTCCTTACTCTGATAAATGGTCTCCTTGCTCTGATAAATGGTCTCCTTGCTCTAATATCACGTGCTAAATGGTCTGAAGTCTAAAAAGAAACACAGACATAATTAGATCACAAATTCAAACCAAACACAACATAATTTTATCTGGTCCATTATCCGTATGCTATTGATTCACATCTACTATGACAGCCAAAGTCTCTTCGTCTTTACCCAACCATATTGGCACATTGCGCTGTGCTATTTAGCAACAGGGGTAGGGCAATCTGTGACCAACTCCAAAATAGCCAGAATGGTAGAGTTGCCCATGGATCAATCACAGGGATATTAGCACCTTCCTTTTGTTGTCTATAATACGGCGTATCCTGCTCTCTTCCTGTGTTGTCCTTATTAGCATTTGGGCTCTGCATCGTATGTGCTTCTGGTGCAGGTGTAGCAGCTTCTATATTACCTATCTTCTCACATGTATCCGTGAACTCTGTGTTATTAGAGGTAGATTCTTCCTCATCAGACTCAATACTATCAATCCCCTGGTGAAACGAATGGATATTTGGTTCTGGGTTCATGTAAGGTGTATTACAATACCGTTTAATATGTCCAGGCCTCCCACATTCATAACAATACCTAACATATCCTCTCTTCTAGGTCTGTATACAGCAGATACATTTGTGGATGTTTCATACTGCTCCTTAGACTCATTACACCAGTCCCTAAGTATATTTACAAAGTTTCCATAGGAGCTGCTATACCTTGGAGCGACCCTTGTGGTGTAATCTATATTACAATGATTTGCCATTGAATAGAGAAACTTAGCATCATCCTGAGACATATCCAGACAGTTGTAAACAGTCCTATACAAGGCCAGATAATTATTACAGAAGAGCAGTGGATCATCATATCTCCTGAATCTGGTCATTGCTAGAGCATTTTCACCTCTAGTGTCCCGTCCACCTATGATACATTGCAATTCCTTCCTTCTTAACTCTGCACCTTTACAATTGGGACCAATTTGTGTAGATGATAGCTGTGCTGCAAGTGGCCCTGGAAGCCAAGCTTGGAACAGGACCAATTGTATTGTCCAGGCTATACTGCTGGACCACAGCTTCAAATCTATTAGACAGAACACTGGAGAAATATGTGAGTCAAACTTACCAAGAAGTTGATACAGATGAAGCTTTTCAGAAATGGTGAGCAATGGGGCCCTATCAATCAATGGAGCACTACACCTGATATCCCTTGTATCCTCATTAGAAAGAGTACAGACATTCACTGTCTCAAGATTGCATTTCTTTGATGTAAGAGACTGTATATGTTGCTCTTTGTTATACAGTTGACACTTATCTTCACCCAGTTGTCTCTCCAGTGTTGCAATTAACTTCTCCATTTGACTATTTTTCAGTTCTAAAGAGAAAACCTGATTTACATGTGAAGTGACACTCAATCTTCACTCCTTCAATTGTTCTTCCAACTTCTCATTTCTCACAGCTAATTCATCCACATGTGAACGTAAACTGTCCATTTCACTAGTTGTATTATCAGAAATTTCACTAATTTTGTCTATATCCTCCTTGATTTGTAGCCTTTGCTTCCACCAATTTGCTTCTTTCCTTTCACTCAATTCCTTCATCTTAAGCAACACTGAAATCTCATTGCTTAACTTTTCCTTTTTCAATTTCTTACTGAGAACTTTATTGTCTAACTTATTATTATAGATCTTACATTGTGATACCAAGTCCTTGTATTGGTCTTCTAAAGATTTATCTACACTGACATGGTAAATAGCAGATGCATACTTCTTCACAAATTCCATTTTCAGCAAACTGTAAACACTTACACACAAAATTAAAACTAAAGGAACTTAACACTAGCCCTTATACTAGGAACTTCCCAAAGGTCTAAATTTTTCACTATTTTCACACTTTCCACACACACAATTCAAATCTGATTCTGATATAAACTATTCTGCCAAATACAAATGATATTTCACTTTTACTAAATACATTCAACGACACACTGTTAACAAAACACAATACTTGATACACAGCAACACCAAAATCATTAGGATCAGCATACAAAAAAGTTTACAAGGAAATTCTTAACTCACCAGTGTTTCCGTTTCAACCAAAATCTAGACTCCTTGGTTCTTTTGATCGCCACGCCTTTTCCAAATGTAGACTAAAGCAGATTCATTTATTGTGGATTCTCTGTGGAATTTAATAACTGTCCCATCTGGGGTGCAAATGTGGAATCTGCTGAGTTTTGGGGTGCCAGTTAATATTACTTTTAGAAGAGCTACTGGATCTTTAAAAGGGGATTTATTACAAATAGGATATTTACAATAACATACATAAGGGAAACCTAACTAAGGGACAAGGGAACAATATAAGGGAAAAGGTAAAATGAGAGGGTGGTAGAAGATGGGAAGAAGAAGAAGAATAATGCCTAACTAGTTTGATGTGCTACCTTTATTTGAGTTACACAGTCAGACATGGCCCATACATTGCCCATCCCTATAACACCTCCAAATAATGGTACCATGCAATCAGGTCACCGTCTTTGGAGTTCTCCAGAAACATGCACATAACTGCTGATGCAGACACTCTCCTGAAAGTAACATAGTAACATAATTTTTAAGGTTGAAGGAAGACTAAAGACCCCGTCACACTAAGCGATGCAGCAGCGATCCCGACAACGATACGACCTGTCAGGGATCGTTGCTGTGTCGCTATGTGGTCGCTGGAGAGCTGTCAAACAGGCAGGCTCACCAGCGATCAGGGGAGCAGCGATATCGTGGAAAGAATCGTTCCACAATGTCCTGCTCCCGTTACCAGCCTGCTGCTTAAGCAGGAGTAGGCTGGTAACTATGGTAAACATCGGGTTACTAAGTGCGCGTGTGCCCCTAGTAACCCGCTGTTTACCATGGATACCACTCTGCTACAGTGCGCGGGAGGTTACCGTTCACCTTAGCAGAGTCGTATCCATGATAAACATCGGGTTACTAGGGGCATACACGCACTTAGTAACCCGATGTTGGGGTTTTTGCCCTCCTCTGGATCAACTTTAGTAATTACAGAACTAACAGGTCGAACTTGATGGACGCAAGTCTTTATTCGGCTTTACAAACTATGTTACTATGTTACTATGTTACTATGATGTTTATCATGGATACGACTCTGCAAAGGTGAACGGTAACCTCCCGCGCACCGTAGCAGAGTGGTATCCATGGTAAACAGCGGGTTACTAAGTGCGCGCGTGCCCCTAGTAACCCGATGTTTACCATGGTTACCAGCCAGATCGTTGGTCCCGCTGGTCACACACAGCGATGTGTGCTGGCCAGCGGGAGGCCAACGACCAAAAAATGGTCCAGGACACTTTGCAGCGATCAGCGACCTCACAGCAGGGGCCTGATCATTGCAAAGTGTCACACATAGCGACATCGCTGGTGAGGTCGCTGGTGAGTCACCAAAACCGTGACTCAGCAGCGATCTCGCTAGCGATATCGCTATGTGAGACGGGGGCTTAAGTCCATCTAGTTCAACCCATAGCCTAACATGTTGATCCAGAGGAAGGCAAAAAAAAACATGTGGCAAACACTAAGCTCCACATTGGGGAAAAAAATTCCTTCTTGACTCCATACGACAATCAGACTAGTTCCCTGGATCAACGCCCTATCAAGAAAGCTAGTATATATAACCTGTAATATTATACTTTTCAAGAAAGGCATCCATGCCCTTCTTAAATTTTAGTAGTGAATCACTCATTACAACATCATGCGGCAAAGAGTTCCATAGTCTCCAAGATGGCGCTCTTAGGTCCAGAATGGATAAGAGTGTCAGGGGCCATACGTAATTGCAGTGGTCTTCATCTTCCTGCAGATGGTGTCTGGCATGCAGCCAAAAGGTCTTTGTATCAAGTGGCCTGAGGACAGGTCCAATTGCATTTTGATTGGTGATAAGAGGACAACTTGAAGAACAATGGTTTGTAATCCAAACACCACAGGGGTTATGTACCTTTCAAGAGGCCAGACAAGATGTCCATATTCCATGTAGGTGTTCTCTTTACTCTATCAACAGAACAAAAGGCACTATACCACAGGATACACAATTGCCTTCCCACCTCACATGCTTTTATGACTCCACAGCACATGGTCAATCTCTTTGATGTACTCCTTTGATGAACTTTAGTGCTATACAGAGTTTGTGGATCAAATTGTGAGTTCAGTCATTCATGTTACACATACTTTAGATATTGTCCATGTTGGGTTCCAACAGGGGGGTAAAAAACGAAAATTTACCAGCGACAGATGGGACTATGAGAATCAGACAGCATACAGATGGTCACACTTGGGCAATAAAAGATCTCGCCCTAAAACGTCTGGGACAAGCTCCACAAATGAGTAAGGAGACGCAACATCGAGTGATTATTTATCGACCGATACAAGTGACCGCGAAGGCGCACTAGACATGGGGGGCAGGGGTGGAGGACACAAAAATGCCAGAAGGCACAAACACGGAAACTTCTCGCCATTCCGTAACCGATTGAGGAGCGGAGACAGGCAGTAGTAGGGCCGTTGACGATGGATCATCCAGCACAGTTGCGGATTACAAATCTGTCCGAGTATGTACTATCTGATGATGAAAGGTCAGTGTTGGAGAGGGGGCTTACCTTCTACCCTATGAATCTCTTGATAGATTTGTATTCATTAAATATACTTATCTGTTTTGCAGAAACATACAGTTAGGTCCATATATATTTGGATAGAGACAACATTTTTCTAATTTTGGTTCTAGACATTACCACAATGAATTTTAAACAAAACGATTCAGATGCAGTTGAAGTGCAGACTTTCAGCTTTCATTTGAGGGTATCCACATTAAAATTGGATGAAGGGTTTAGGAGTTTCAGCTCCTTAAAATGTGCCACCCTGTTTTTAAAGGAACCAAAAGTAATTGGACAGATTAAATAATTGTAAATAAAATGTTCATTTCTAGTACTTGGTTGAAAACCCTTTGTTGGCAATGACTGCCTGAAGTCTTGAAATCATGGACATCACCAGACGCTCTGTTTCCTCCTTTTTGATGCTCTGCCAGGCCTTCACTGCGGTAGTTTTCAGTTGCTGTTTGTTTGTGGGCCTTTCTGTCTGAAGTTTAGTCTTTAACAAGTGAAATGCATGCTCAATTGGGTTGAGATCAGGTGACTGACTTGGCCATTCAAGAATATTCCACTTCTTTGCTTTAATAAACTCCTGGGTTGCTTTGGCTTTATGTTTTGGGTCATTGTCCATCTGTAGTATGAAACGACGACCAATCAGTTTGGCTGCATTTGGTTGGATCTGGGCACACAGTATGGCTCTGAATACATCAGAATTCATTTGGCTGCTTCTGTCCTGTGTCACATCATCAATAAACACTAGTGACCCAGTGCCACTGGCAGCCATGCATGCCCAAGCCATCACACTGCCTCAACCGTGTTTTACAGATGATGTGGTATGCTTTGGATCATGAGCTGTACCACGCCTTCGCTATACTTTTCTCTTTCCATCATTCTGGTAGAGGTTGATCTTGGTTTCATCTGTCCAAAGAATGTTCTTCCAGAACTGTGCTGGCTTTTTTAGATGTTTTTTTAGCAAAGTCCAGTCTAGCCTTTTTATTCTTGATGCTTATGAGTGGCTTGCACCGTGCAGTGAACCCTCTGTATTTACTTTCATGCAGTCTTCTCTTTATGGTAGATTTGGATATTGATACGCCTACCTCCTGGAGAGTGTTGTTCACTTGGTTGGCTGTTGTGAAGGGGTTTCTCTTCACCATGGAGATTATTCTGCGATCACCCACCACTGTTGTCTTCCGTGGGCGCCCAGGTCTTTTTGCATTGATGAGTTCACAAGTGCTTTCTTTCTTTCTCAGTATGTTCCAAACTGTAGATTTTGCCACTCCTAATATTGTAGCAATTTCTCGGATGGGTTTTTTCTGTTTTTGCAGCTTAAGGATGGCTTGTTTCACCTGCATGGAGGGCTCCTTTGACCGCATGTTTACTTCACAGCAAAACCATCCAAATGCAAGCACCACACCTCAAATCAACTCCAGGCCTTTTATCTGTTTAATTGAGAATGACATAGCAAAGGGATTTCCCACACCTGTCCATGAAATAGCCTTGGAGCCAATTGTCCAATTACTTTTGGTCCCTTTAAAAACAGGGTGGCACATTATAAGGAGCTGAAACTCCTAAACCCTTCATCCAATTTTAATGTGGATACCCTCAAATGAAAGCTGAAAGTCTGAACTTCAACTGCAAATGAATTGTTTTGTTTAAAATTCATTGTGGTAATGTCTAGAACCAAAATTAGAAAAATGTTGTCTCTATCCAAATATATATGGACCTAACTGTAACTTGTACATGTATCAGCAACCCTGTGCTCTGGATGATCTACCGTCAGACGAGCGGCAAGTCTTACTTGACCTCATGGATCTTCTGCGAGAAAGTGAAGAATCATTAGGTAGGAGGAAGTTCAACACTCATCTTCCCACCAAAACGACACCCTCTCTGGGAATTCTACCAGTTATTCAAACTTTTTTTTAGGGCAGTAGTACATGATGTGGAGAACCTTAGTCTAAGACGGGACATTGTCATTGGTACAAAAACGGGCCATCACCTCCCTCAAACAGAATCCCTTGTTCGTCATAAAAGAGGAGGACAAGGGTGGTAATATCGTGTTATGGCCTGTTGAGTTATACCTTACGGAGGCAAAAAGACAGTTGGGCAACAAAGATTTCTATGTGGCCCTTCCATCAGACCCAACTCTGACGTTTAAGAAAAAATTGGATTCTTTACCTGCGGGGGCATTTAGTCGGGGAAATATTGATAAGGGGGAAAGAGAGTTTCTCACTACTCCCAAACCAGTCACCCCAACCTTCTACCTTCATCCGAAGGTTCATAAGTCCCCCTCTGTGCCCCTGGGTAGACCAATCGTGGTGGACATTGGAGGCCTAAATGAAAGGCCCTGCGAGTATGTGGACTTCTATTTACAACCACATGTACTTAAATTGAAGTCATATGTCCGGGATACCATGCATTTGTTGAGGTGTTTGGGGGAACTCTACATCCCACGGGACACCCTTTGGTGTCCCTGGATGTGGAGTCCCTCTACACTAATATTACACACCATCTGGGCCTCCAAGCGATCTCTTCATTTTTGCGAGAATTGGAATCAGTGGATTCCGCACATTGCTTTTTTCTCCTTGAATTATTGTCCTTCATACTGAGTCATAACTATTTCATCTTCGACTGTTCGACTCTTCCAGAGCAAGAAATCTTAAAGATAATTTGGTCAGGCACCATTTAGTGCGACCAACTACTAAACTGAATAGAGGTATTATACCTAAAGGTTCGCATGCTTGTGGAAGTTGCTCCGTATGCCCGTTTATATCTTCTACGTATATATTTATCAATCCAGCGGACCAACGAGAATTTGTTTTGGAAAAGTATATTAATTGTCGGACCAAAAATGTTATCTACGCTCTTGTCTGTCCTTGTCCAGCTGTATACATCAGTTAGACATCACAGGAATTCCGAAAAAGGATTCACCAGCATCTCTCGAACATTGCCCTGGCAGAGATATATTTGAAAGCACAAAAATAAATTTCCACATTGGCCAGGCACTACCAACAGTACCACTGTGAAACGGCTGGGACTATGGTGTATGGTTTGGACCGTATATCCCTAATATCCGTGGGGGGGATATTACACCGGCTTTATTATGATTAGAATCCAGGTGGATATATGAAATGAATAGTGTTGCGCGAACATGCTCGACACTGCTCGGTACTCGCCCGAGCATCACGATACTCGGGATGTTCGGCAAGCACCGAGCATTTCCGGGTTACTCGGGCGGGAGCTCGGGTCTCCGCCCTGCATGTTTGGCGCTCTTTACAGAGCCAATGAACATGCAGGGATTGCCAGGCAGTCACTGTAATGTTGCAGCCATATTGGTTGTGAGCATTACATTGATTGGCTGGCCGCACAGCGTCACCTCGAGTATTTAAAACCGGGCGCCGCCATCTTGAACACAAACGGCTGGGATCAGACTGTAGGGACAGCGTTACTGATTTAGGGAGAGATATATACTCTATAGGGTCTGTAAAGGCTGCCAGATCAAACAAACAGTCCTTCTCAGGACTAATATCCATCCCAGATATCAGGCAGGCAGGCTGTATAGGAGACGCAGTGGTTATACCAGCAAACGCTGCATTACAGTCCTGTGTGCTCCTGTTGCTGAAAATAACCTTTTGGTGTCCCCCCCCCCCCCCAAAAAAAAAAAAGTGTGTCTGTTGGAAATAGTCTGGTGTAGGCCAGACAAACAGTGGTGTGGTTTTGCAGTTCCACGGTTCAAACCTCTGTATTATCCACTTTTGGGCCATTTGTATCTAAAAAAAAAAAAAACAGTTTGAGTGTGTCGCTCACTGTTCAGCCGCAAATATATATATTTAAATAAGTCTGGTACACCAGTGAATTATAACTGTGGTTTTGCCGTTCCACGGTAAAAAAATCTCTATTATCCTGCTTTTGGCATTTTTTGCCGTAAAAAAAAACTAATGGTGTCTCCCTGATTTTTCAGACACAAATATATCTGTTGAAAATAGTCTGGTGTAAGCTAGAGAAACAGAAGTGTGGTTTTGCAGTTCCACAGTTAAAACCTCTGTATTATCCACTTTTGGGCCATTTGTATAAAAAAAACAAAACAAAACAAAAAAACAGTTTGAGTGTGTCGCTCACTGTCCAGCCACAAATATATATATTTAAAAAAGTGTGGTATACACCAGTAAATTATAACTGTGGTTTTTCCGTTCCACGGTAAAAAATCTCTATTATCCAGCTTTTGTTATTTTTTCCGTAAAGAAAAACAGTAATAGTTTCTCCCTGATTGTTCAGATTGTTTAAAAGAGTCGGGTGTAGGCCAGAGAAATAGAACTGTGGTTTTCCTCTTCCACGGTTCTAATTACCCTTTTTCCATTGATAGTGCGAGTGTAAGCTATTTTACTTCCTTTACAATGGGCAAGGCGCGTGGCAAGGGACGTGGAACTGGACGTTCTGGTGATGGTGTGTGAAGAGGACGGGGCCGTGGCCAAGGTGAAAATGTGCCACAACCAACAGCCACATCTTCTCGCTCCCACTTCTTGACCGAATTACTAGGGAAGCACAGAACAACACCACTATTGCGAACTGATCAGTGTGAACAGGTTATTAATTGGATAGCAGATAATACTTCCAGTTACCTGGGCACCACCACCTCTGGTCTGTCTTCCACACGGTCAAATCTTAGTAGCCGTGAGTCTCGACCGCATACTCCTCCTCACCCTGATGTTCCTTCCTCCCACCATGTCGAGTGTCGTCAGACAGCAACTGATCCCACACTTAGACACTCTGAAGAGCTGTTCACTGGTCCATTTCCAGATCTGTGCCCCTCGCCTGCTCCGCTTGAAGTGGTGGAAGAGGAGATCCCATGTAGCGATGCCCAAATATTTGAACAGCCACGGCCACAGGAAGTCGACGCTGGCAATTTGTCACAAGAGGTGGACGATGACGAGACACAATTGCCAGTAAGTGAGGAGGAGGAGGTGGTGGATGATGTAGTAACTGACCTAACGTGGTAGGAGGACATGCAGAGCGAGGCCAGCAGCACACAGGGTGAGGGAGTCAGAGTACCCCAACAGGCAGGAAGAAGCAGTGTGGTGGCCGCACACAGAAGGCAGGCAACAGTTCCCCGTAACACCAACACGAGGGACGTTGCCAGTACAACCTGTAGGTCTTCCAGAGTCTGGAATTTTTTTAAGGACTCTGCTGATAACCCCAAAAAGGCCATTTGTACCACCTGCCATGCCAGCATCAGCAGGGGTGACAAAACTACCAGCCTGACCACCACCAGCATGATCAGGCACATGGCAGCAAAGCACCCGACTTTGTGGGGCGAACCTCAGGGTCCACGACCAGTGTCAGCGGGTGTCACCACTGCTTCTTCCGCTGTTGTGCATGCAATAGAACCCCCTTTTCTGTGTGCAAGGCAATCCCCTGTCCATACTGCATGCAAAGATGCCCCCTCCTCTCAGTCTTCACTTGTTATGGCAGTTTCTCAAGAAACAGCATCAACGTCTGCGTCCCACTGCAGCGTTCAATTGTCCATATCCCAGACCTTTGATCGAAAGTGGAAATTTGCAGCTAACGACCCACAGGCCACAGTCCTAAATTCGCTCATTTCACTACTGCTTGTGTTGGAAATGCTGCCTTTTAGGCTGGTGACGACGGAATCCTTCCGCAACCTTATGGCGGTGGCTGTCCCTCGGTACTCGGTCCCCACCCGAAACTATTTTGCCCGGTGTGCCATCCCCGCACTACACAAGCACGTGTCCCAAAACATCTGCCGTGCCCTCAACAACACAGTTACTGGGAGAGTCCACCTGACAACGGACACGTGGACAAGTGCTTGTGGCCAGGGACGGTACATATCCCTGACGGCACACTGGGTAAACATAGTGGAAGACGGGACCCAGTCGGACCTTGGGACGGAACACATTATCCACACACCGAGGATTGTGGGCCCTATGTCAGTCAGATTGCCCCCACAGTGTACAGCTAGCTCCTGCGCATCATCCTCCTCCTCCTCATGTTCAGCCTCCATCTCCGATATCACCACATCAGTTACAAGCTGGAAGCACTGCAGTACTGCCTCAGCCAAGCGGCAACAGGCTGTGCTGAAACTCATAAGCTTAGGTGAGAAACCTCACACTGCTTGTGAGTTGTGGACAGCTGTGAAAGAGCAGGCAGATCTGTGGCTGAGACGGCTGAACCTACATCCAGACATGGTCGTGTGTGACAATTGCCGTAACCTGGAGGCAGCTCTGAGGCGAGGCGAGATCACACACGTACCATGCCTGGCTCCTGTGCTTAACCTCGTGGTTCAGCGGTTTCTTAAATCGTACCCCGAGTTGCCAGATCTGCTCATCAAAGTACGCCGCCTGTCAGCTCATTTTCGCAAGTCGACTACAGCTTCCGCCGCCCTTGCTGTGTTGCAGCAGCGTTTGCAGCTTCAGTCACACCGACTGGTGTGTGATGTCCCCACACGTTGGAACTCTATCCTCCACATGTTGCAAAGGATTTGTGAGCATAAGAGAGCAGTTGTGGAGTACCAGCTGCAACAAGGCCATCGATATTCAGGTCAGACTCCACACATAAGACCTCAGGAGTGGACCTGGATGTCTGACATACTGTATGTACCATCTTGACAAACTTTGAGGAGTCCACCAAGATGGCGAGTGGCGATGACGCCATCATTGGCGTCAGCATTCCACTTGTCTGTCTTTTGCAACGCTCTCTGCAGAGAATTAAAGAGGAGGCATTGCAGCCATAGTATGATGAGATGGATCAAGAAGCCGTAGCGGTCGATTACACACAGCCCAGCCTCATCTCATCCCAACGTGTATTATGGGACAATGAGGGAGAGGAGGGAGAGGAGGAGGAGGAAAAACAGAAGCTTGTATCATGCGCTGTAGACGGTAGTACTTGTATAACTATCATACCGTTGGTTCAGCGTGGGTGGCCTGAGGACAGGGAGGAGAGCATGGTCAGTCGTCTTCTTGGTGAGGACAGGGAAGTCTTGCCCGTTACCAGTCTGGCACGCATGGCTGACTTTATGTTACGCTGCATTAACCGTGACCCTCGCGTTGTCAAAATGTTGGGTGACAGTCATTACTGGTTGGTGACACTTTTAGACCCCCGCTACAAGGAGAACTTTCACTCTCTTATTCCTGAGGTGGAGAGGTCTACAAAAATGTGGCAGTACCAGAAGGCCCTTGCTGCAGAACTGTTAAAAAAAAATTCCCATCTGAACACGCTAGCGGCAGAGGTCACAGTTCGTTGCCCAACCAAGGCGTACATGCGAGAGAGACGCAACTCCAATCCAGCAGAGGCAGGGGAACACTGTAAACGTTCTGGGACAGTTTTCTCAGACCCTCCCTTTGGACAGACCCTGAGGCTCGGGGTACTCACACAAGGAGTGGAAAGTTTCAAAAGATGGTGAGGGAGTACCTTGCCGACCGTACCAGCGTCCTCCGTGATTCCTCTGTGCCTTTTAATTATTGGGTGTCCAAGCTGGACACTTGGAATGAATTCGCTCTGTACTAGAGATGAGCAGTGTTCTACTCGAACTGTTCGCCAATCTCAAATTCGAGCTGTTTTGGGCGGTGTTCGAGCCGTTCGGCGAACACGAACGATTTGAAAAAAATTCGGCTGTTCGAGGTTATGTTCGATAACAGTTCGTGCACCAAAATTATAACTGGATTTTTTCTCAGTAATGCTGAAGCTTAATGTTAATACACAGTTTGAGTGTACAGCGGGGCGGGGGGAGGAGCAGGGGATGGATCTCTGCAGGAATAATGAAGATCTCCATTTTTTTTCTCTTTCCCGCATTTACAGTGGGGAGGTGCAATCTGTCATCCTATCAGCAGCGCACACACGGAGCGAAGTGCTTTTTTTCACACAAGCAAGGGCATGTGTCATTGGCAGTGTATGTCACATGTCCTTGCCCTATAAGACCCAGCCATTTTCCCCGTCGCCACCATTTTCTCACTGCTAAAGCTGCGTGTTAGACTGCACCGCTGTTGCTGTGTGCGCTATACCTTGTTAATTTCAAGCCAATTTTCGCACAAATCTACAGATAGCTTGGGAGTAGGGAAGAGTTGTGATTGCAGTCCTTTTAAGGACTAGGTTACAGCATTTCCTACGACTTTTATCAGGCAGGTCTGTGCTCTTAAATAGATAGGTTGGGAGTAAAGACTAATTGTAATTGCAGTCCTTTTCAGGACTAAGTTACATCAGTTCCTATCAGTTTTTGCCAGGCAGGTCTGTGCCAGTGCTGTGCAAGTTTTTTTCACAGCATTTGGCTAAATCTAGCAAAGCTAATCCTTTTTGGCCTATTGCAAAGTGTGTTAGTCAGTGGAGTAGCCTATCTGTGTTGCAAGCTACACCACCTGTGTATAGAATACCAATTTTTTTACTGCACCTAGTGAAGTAAAACCTTTTGGGCATAGCATAATTCTATTAGTCCATCTATACTAACCTCCACCAGGTTGCAAATTGAATATAATTTTTTTCTGCATCTAGCTCTGAAAAATATTTGGGCTTCTAGCAGTGTGTGGGACTTGACCTATTAGTCCATCTATACTGACCTCCATCAGGTTGCAAATTAAAAATAATTTTTATCTGCATCTAGCTCTGAAAAAATATTTCAGCTTGTAGCAGTGTGTGGGACTTGTTCTATTAGTCCATCTATACTGACCTCCATCAGGTTGCAAATTCAATATAATTTTTTTCTGCATCTAGCTCTGAAAAAATATTTGGGCTTCTAGCAGTGTGTGGGACTTGTTCTATTAGTCTATCTATACTGACCTCCATCAGGTTGCAAATTCAATATCATTTTTATCTGCATCTAACCCAGCCAATACTTTTGGCCTAATGCCACAGTTTGGCCTCTCAGCTCTGCTCGGTTCTCATCCATTGTTTTTTGTGCAAACAACTCCAGAGTTGTGAATTAGTTAACCACCAAAATGAGTGGAAAAAGGCCTGCTGCTGGTGGAAAGGGGAATAGGCGTGTTGGGAAGGGGAAAAAAGGTTGTGTCCGTGGGGTAGGTGTTAAAGCAACAGTAACATCTGCAGAATAAAGACCATCTTCCAGCCAAACTAAAATGTCTACTTCTTTTAGCGGACAATGTGATAAGATCCCTTTCTTACGGCCACGCCAATCGCTGCAAATTCCAGATGAGGCACAAAAACAGCAGGTGCTTCAACGGATATCAAGTGCTCCTTTATGTGGGCTCTCCTCCACCTCAACTTCAACATCACAAATACTCCAGTTCTCAGAGGTGTCACCCCAATCGCACTTGCTTCCTCACAGCTCCCAAATCTCCAGCTGCCCGTCTGAGTATGAGGTAGAACAGATGGTTGAGTCTGCAGAGCTGTTTACTCATACTATAGCCTGGGAATCAGAGGTCGGCTCCAGAGCTTCTGTGAATCCAGACGAGGAAATGATCTGCACTGATGCCCAGAATCTTTATGAGTCGGATCCAGGACCAGACGCAGAAGGTTCTGACCATAATGTAGACCCTCATTGTCTCCACCAACAGGAGTTACAGTTTGGCAATGAGAAAGACGATGATGAGACTCAAATACCTGATTGGAGCAACAACTTTAGTTTTTTGTTAGGGCAGGAACAGGTTGGCTCTGAGGACGACGGGTGTGATAACACACAGGGTGATGATGATGAGGTTGGAGATCCCACTTACTGTCAACCCACAGTCAGCCAAGAGATGAGGTCAGCAGAGGAGGTGGAGGAGGATGCTAGTGACGACGAGGTCAGGTTGCGCCTTCCTGGACAGAGACGTAGTACTGGAAGCACGTCAACAACTGCATCCTCAAAAACAACTCTGCCTCTGACCACAAGTCGTGGTGGCTATTCAGGTCGCATGGGTGCTAAGCCTTGCATAGCCTGGGCATTTTTTCAGATCTATAAAGATGACCCAACTCGTGTTATCTGTAACATTTGTCAGCAAAAGCTAAGTAGAGGCCAAAAAATATATAGTTTGAGTACTTCATGCATGAACCGGCACATGGACATGAAGCATAAATTGCAGTGGGAAGCTCACTGTCCTACAATGCGGCCTAGCCGGCCGGGCCAACCACCGTCTGCCCCATCTTGTGCATCTGCGGCCTCTTCATCCTCTGTGACTGGGGGGACAGCAGTCACACCTGTTTTGGGACGCAGACCTGCCACCTCTTTACCTGCAACAGCCAGCATGATTGGCAGGTCATCATTTTCTTTGGAGGTGGTAACACCAGCTGGTGTTGAGCGCTGTCCGACATCGATAGCACCACCTTTGGATCAAGGCAACCTAACATGTCCGCCTGCATCTTCCTCACAGACCGGCAGTTTGCCGGGGACACCCTTATCAACCCCGTCTAAGCACAATAGCCAGCCCTCGGTCCCTCAGATGTGGACAAGTAAAAGACCATTTCCTCCTAGCCATGAGAAAGCTAAGAGGTGGAAATTCACCATCTGCAAGCTCTTGGCTACAGAAATGCTGCCTTTCCGCCTGGTGGACACAGAGGATTTTCGAGACCTTATGTCCGTCGCAGTGCCCCAGTACCAGATGCCCAGTCGGCACTACTTCTCAAAGAAAGGTGTGCCTGCGCTCCACCAGCATGTCGCACACAACATCACCGCTTCTTTGAGAAACTCTGTGTGTGACAGGGTGCATTTCACCACAGACACTTGGTTGAGTAGGCATGGACAGGGGCGTTACATGTCACTGACTGGGCACTGGGTAACTATGGTGACAGCAGGACAAGGGGCTGCTGTCCAAGTCTTGCCGTCCCCACGAGTTGTGCGTCAATCCTCTTTATGTCAAAGTTCCTCCACTGCTTCTGCCTCCTCAACCTCCTCTCGGTCCTCCACCTGCACCCAAAGCCTGTCTGGTCATGCCACAAGCTTTCTAACTGCGCAGAAGGGATTCTGCACACCTCCTTACTATGCTGGCAGTAGGGCTCAACGTCATCAGGCGGTTTTTACTTTGAAATGTCTGGGAAATGTGAGTCACACAGCTGAGGAGTTGTGGTCAGCTCTGGAAAACCAATTTCATGAATGGTTGTCTCCACTGGACCTGAAACCAGGGAATGCCGTGTGCGACAATGCTGCAAACCTGGGTGCGGCCCTTCGCCGGGGCAATGTCACACACGTGCCTTGTATGGCTCACGTGTTGAACCTGGTTGTCCAGCAATTTTTAGCCCACTATCCCGGACTAGACGGCCTTCTGCAGAGGGCACGGTCGCTGTGTGCTCACTTCCGCCGTTTGCATCCCGCAGCTCAGCGACTTACATCTCTACAGAAGTCGTTGGGCCTGCCACTTCACCGGCTAAAATGCTATGTGCCTACCCGGTGGAATTCAACTCTGCACATGTTGCAGCGACTGTGGCAGCACCGACAAGCCCTGGTGCAATACGTTCTGATGAATAGCCTGGGCCAACGAGATCCAGAGGTGCGGCAAATCACGCTGGAGGAGTGGTCTCAGATCAGGAACCTATGCACCCTTCTGCACAGTTTTGAAATGGCGACAAAGATGTTTAGTGCTGACGATGCCATTATCAGCATGACTATTCCGGTGATTTACATGCTGGAGCACATGTTAAACAGAATTCGGAGTCAGGTGGTGGCACAAGAGGAGGTGGAGGAAGTAGAGGAGGAGGAGTTGTATGCGGAAGGGCTAACATCTGCAAGGTCCAGACGGTCGGCAGCACCAAGGCGGCAGGCATGTGAGGGTGGGGGAGATGGTTTTACCAGGGCGCATGGTAGCAGCCAAACTAGTGAGGAAGGTGCAGGAGCCCAGGAAGAAGTGGAGGACGAACTGATGGAAGACTCATCAGATGAGGGAGACCTTGATCACATTTCTGTTGTGCGAGGTTGGGGGGAGAGGACAGAGGAAGGAAGCATGATTGTTACCTCGCCACCAACACAACAGGGACTTGGTGCTCCTGGATGCGCAACACACATGAGTGCCTTCTTGCTGCACTACCTGCAACATGACCCTCGAATTGTGAGAATTAGAAATAATCCTGACTACTGGGTTGCCACACTGTTAGATCCCCGGTACAAAAGTAAATTTGCAGAAATTATTCCTGCCATAGAAAGGGATGACGCATGCAGGAGTATCAGCAGAGACTGTTGCAGAATCTTACATGTGCTTTTCCACAAAACACCAGTGGTGCACGTAGTGAATCTCACAGTTCTAACTTGCTCACCGTGGGACGGTCGAGTGTTCAGCACTCAAACCGTAAAAGAAACACAGTATCTGGTAACATCAATTTTGCGGAATCATTTCACCACTTTTTTAGCCCATCCTTTGCAAGGCCACAGGAGACAAGAAGTCTGACACATAGTCAACGCCTAGAGACGATGGTACAGGAGTATCTCCAAGTAAACATTGAAGCCATGACTGTGTCACTGGACCCTTGCTCTTTTTGGGCTTCCAATCTGGATAAATGCCCGGAACTCGCCACTTACGCCTTGGAGATCTTGTCATGCCCCGCAGCCAGCGTTCTGTCTGAACGTGTGTTCAACGCTGCTGGTGGTGTGCTGACAGATAAGCGCACGTGGCTCGCCACTGATAATGTAGACAGACTCACGTTCATAAAGATGAACAAATCATGGATCCGAAACAACTTTTCTATCCCTGTGTCATCCTGGGGAGAGTAAAAGGTTGATGATTGGTTAAAATCACCTCACCAACCGTTTTAAGCTTTCAAATTACTAATCATGTTTATCTGTATCTTGGCTGGAAAATAATTTGGGCTTTGTAGCAGTGTGCAGTACTGATTCTATTAGGCCATCTATACTAAGCTCCACCAGATTTAAAATTACTAATCATGTTTATCTGTATCTTGGCTGGAAAATAATTTGGGCTTTGTAGCAGTGTGCAGTACTGATTCTATTAGGCCATCTATACTGAGCTCCACCAGATTTAAAATTACTAATCATGTTTATCTGTATCTTGGCTGGAAAATAATTTGGGCTTTGTAGCAGTGTGCAGTACTGATTCTGTTAGGCCATCTATACTAAGCTCCACCAGATTTAAAATTAATAGTAATTTTTAGCTGCATCTAGCCCGGAAAATAATTTTGGGGCTCCTAGATGCGCAAGACACATAAGTGCCTTCTTGCTGCACTACCTGCAACATGGCCCTCATATTGTCAGAATTCGAAGTAATCATGACTACTGGGTTGCCACACTCTTAGATCCCCCAAACTTTTCGATCAACCTTTTCATTTTAATAAAGACCAAAAAAATGGTCATTTTTGAAATTATAAGCATTAGCAGGTTATTAGAAACTGAAATCAAACAGTTTTCAACTCAAAACTTTATTCTAGGTGATGTTACATTTTCACATAGGACCCCTTGTTCGAAAGGAGCTTCTGAACTCTCTCGTCCATTGAATTTGTCAGGTTTTGGATGGTTTCTGCTTCAATTGTTTTGCATGAGGACAGAATACCCTCCCAGAGCTGTTGCTTAGATGTGAACTGCCTCCCGCCATGATAGATACTCCTTTTGATGATGCTCCAGAGGTTCTGAATGGGGTAGAGGTCAGGGAAGCATGGGGGTCACACCATAAGTTTGTCCCCTTTTATGCCCATATCAGCCAGAGATGCAGATGTGTTATGTGCAGCATGAGACGGTGCATTATCATGCATGAAAATGATCTTGCTGTGGAATACACGGTTCTTCTTCTTGAACCATGGCAAGAAGTGCTCTTTGAGAAACTCCACATACATTATGGAGTTCATCTTTACCCCTTCAGGGATCCTAAAGGGGCCGACAATCTCTCTCTCCATGATTCCAGCCCAAAACATTACTCCACCTCCTCCTGGTTGGCGCTGTAGCTGTGTTTGCGTGGGGTGTCCATCAACCAGCCATCCTCCACTCCATCCATCTGGACCATCGAGCGTTGCACGGCACTCATCCGTGAACAAAACAGTTTTGAAGTCAGTCTTCTGCTTGTGTGAAGTGGATAGAGGAGGTCGACAGGATGGCTTACGCACAGCTGCAAACCTCTGAAGGACCCTGCATCTTGTTTTTCGGGGGACGTTGGAGGCACCAGCAGCTTCAAAAACTTGTCTGCTGCTATGACAAGGCTTTTTTGCCACTGCTCTTTTAACCTGATGTAATTGCCTGTAGGAAAGAATCCTCAATTTGCCCTTTTCAGCACGCACACGTGTGTACTGTGAATCAGCTACATACTTCTTGATTGCCAAGACACTTCATCCTGATCATCGCACAATGTTGATTGTAGTCATGCCTTGACCTAAACACTCCACAATTTGTTGCTTCTCAGCAGCCGACACATCCTTTTTCTTTCCCATTTTGGCAGAAAATGTAGGCTGCTTAATAATGTGGGACAGCCTTCTTAAGTAGTCTTGCCTTTCATTGGACACACCTGCCAAACTAATTAGCACAGGTGTCTGCAATTGCTTACAGTGATATAAAGAGCCCTGACACACATCACCATCAATGAGTTTAACTGACAAACAAACAAATTCTTCTCTGATCACTCCTAAACACTTTTTGCATAATAATTTGGAACACAGTGTACATGTGCTTTTCCACAAAACACCAGTAGTTCACGTAGTGAATCTTACAGTTCTAACTTGCCAACCGTGGTCTGTATGGAGTTGTTCAATAAAGGGCCCAAAATTAAGATAACATAGATGGGAGAGGTCTCTATGAATAGGAATTCCTAAGTATTCGATACCCTGTGAGGGCCAGGCAAAGGGAAAGTTGGACTGGATGGAATCCTGTACGGATTTGGGGAGGGAGACATTGAGGGCCTCAGACTTCGCTGCATTGTTTTTAAAATTTGACCATGTAAGAAATTGATCTATTTCAGCCATAACAGCAGGGATGGATATATGTGTTGGAGCCTTGCTCTTGGTTTTTTTTCCTTTGCTGGTCACGTGACCTTGTTGGCCTGTTTGAGCCTGCTCCGCCCTTCTGGCTTTGCTGGACTTCATTGTATATCTACTTTCTAGCTAGCCTGTGCTCTGTGTCTTGCTCTGTTAGTTTGCTTGGTCTACTGACCTCTATGTTCTATATATTTTGTTTGTTCGTCTGTCTGCTACTATTTCTGTTAGGAGGTGTCCCATATTCCTCCCAGTCCTTAGTACTTGTAGGGATTCCTTCCCCACATCTATAGGTCTCCGTACAGACTAGCTTAGGACTTTAGCAGGTCTGATCGCAGGATCAGGTCCCCTGTTACATCGTAGGGATTAAGCTGAGTTCTATCGTAGGGACAGATCTCCTCTCTTTCCTTAGCTCTGGTAGCAGAACATAACAATATGTGATTGAGTGATATATACTAGGACATCATCAGCAAATAGAGAGCACTTGTACTCGGTGCCTCCCACCTCAATTCACCTAATATTGGGGTTATGGCGAATTGATGAGAGCAGGTGCTCCGTCACTAGGATGTATAAGAGAGGGGACAGAGGACATCCCTGCCTTGTCCCATTGGTGATTATGAAAGGTGATGAAAATGTTCTGACGCGCCCCCTGGGCCTTGGGACACCCGGAGCCGACCCTTTTTGGTGGATGCTGGTGGTTGTAGTCTCCGTGGTGGTGACCCGGTTCCGTGAATCAGGGCGGTCAAACCAGTGGCGGAACTATTTATGTGGTTTTGATGTTTAAATGTCCAACTACGCCACCCTTGGACTGCGGTCAGAGTGAACCGCCGCTGCAGGGCAGACCGCTGAGGCTGGTGTTGTGGGTGCAGCAGAGCATAGTATAACTCCCCACGGAAGGAGTATAGCCTCAGGGCAGTGTATGCGGAGGATGGGGGTGATGGTGCAGGGCAGCAGCAGTAACGACACGGAGTCATGCAGTCCAGGGCCTTTACTCACAGTTCTTATTATCCAGACCACTTCTGCAGGTAACAGCTGCCCACGTCGTACTGTGCTCACCAGGTGAGGGGCTCAGACAACTCCCAGATATCTTTAGAGCGCTTCACAGGACCCCCTTTGTGTGTCCTTTGTCTGGCCTTTCTTACCAACGCTTCTGTCCGGCTGCCTCGGGCCTCCTCTTGGTAAACTTGGCGCCAGTTTCCCTGACCCTATGTGGTGCCTTGCTAGCGGGTGTAGCGAGGGGCTGCGCCACATAAAATGTCACAGCCTCCGATTTCTAGCTGAGGGTCGTTTCCCGCCTCCACTAGTTTCGGGGACCGGTCTCCCCCTTTGGCCTGACCCCTCCACGCAGGTGGATTCGGGCGTGCGGTGGCGACTCGCCCGTCCGCACCCCTGGGATCCCTTCGTTCCTCGTTCCTGGAGCCTTCTCCGCTCCTCTTCCTTCCTTCTCCCTCTTCCAGGCCTGGGCTTCTGTTACTAGGCCCGCCTCCGGAGCAGAGCTCATGCAGAGCCCCTGCTCCCTGTCACTTCTGCTCAGACTTCTCTGCACTGAACTAAGATGGTGCCCACCTTTTATACTTCCTTCTCAATGCACCCAGGAACTGCTTCCTCCCTGCTCCTGCACTACAGGGTTCCCCTTCCTCAGTGTTCCCTCCCCCCACTCCAGCCAGGGACAGGGACTGTCGTGCCCATCTCAGGGGCATATTGGTCGCCCTGCCCCACGGCAATGTGGTGTAATGCATGCAGGTGTCGGGGTCCTGATCCACACTCCATCCTTACCTGAGAGTGAGATATCACACCTCTGGGTGAGGTGCAAAACCTCTGTAGCAACCGAGCCCTCGGGGTGCTACAGTTCCATTTATCTTCCGCCTAGGTGATGTATTGTGATACAGGGCCGTGATTTTGGCTATAAGAGGGTCCCCTAGACCCCTACCCCAAGCTTTTTAAGAGAATAATATATGGCGTGCCAGGAGACTCTATTGAATGCTTTCTCAGCATCCAGCGAGAGTATCTAATGCCCTTCTAAAATCCAAACAGTGAGAAGCCGACATGGCCAGTCCGTTCCTGCCTGTGCCACCTCCGTGTCTCCGGGTTTGTGCCAGAGCCGCAGTGGACCCTGACGGCCAGCCCCCCTCTCCCAATACTGGTGCCTGTCCACTGGTGGGTCGAGCGAGCCCCCCTGTGGTGGAGGCAGGTCTAAGCTTTTTAATTTAAATTGTCTCTCTAATTTGAATGAATACACTTTAAATCCTTTTACAAGGATCTGTTGAAGGGCAAGTCTCATGCCAGCAGCCGCGTAATTCCAGCTCCAGTAGCTTCCACTAAAGCTGCTGCAGTTAAAAAGCTTTTATAAGGATCGAGCTCAGCGGTCCACCGCAAGGCGTCCTACCGCCAGTCCCAGCCCCTATGCCTTGGGGTGCCTCCTGATGCTCTTCACTGAGTATCCCGTGGTCCCGAAGCATTTCCTTTGAAAAAATTAAGTGTCCAAACTACAGGTGGTGTAGCTTGCTTAACAGCCGGGATAATCCGCTGACTAGCAGACACTGCTACTAGGCACAAAGTATTTCCTGGGCTAGATGCAGTTAAACATTTGTAATTAGATACTCTCGTTGGATGCTGAGAAAGCATTCCATAGAGTCTCCTGGCATGCCATATATTATTCTCTTAAAAAGCTTGGGGTAGGGGTCTAGGGGACCCTTTTATAGCCAAAATCACGGCCCTGTATCGCAATACGTCACCTAGGCTGAAGATAAATGGAACTGTAGCACCCTGAGGGCTCGGTTGCTACAGAGGTATTGCACCTCACCCAGAGGTGTGATATCTCACTCTCAGGTAAGGATGGAGTGTGGATCAGGACCCGACACCTGCATGCATTACACCACATTGCCGTGGGGCAGGGCGACCAATATGCCCCTGAGATGGGCACGACAGTCCCTGTCCCTGGCTGGAGTGGGGGGAGGGAACATTGAGGAAGGGGAATCCTGTAGTGCAGGAACAGGGAGGAAGCAGTTCCTGGGTGCATTGAGAAGGGAGTATAAAAGGTGGGCACCATCTTAGTTCAGTGCAGAGAAGTCTGAGCAGAAGTGACAGGGAGCAGGGGCTCTGCATGAGCTCTGCTCCGGAGGCGGGCCTAGTAACAGAGGCCCAGGCCTGGAAGAGGGAGAAGGAAGGAAGAGGAGCGGAGAAGGCTCCGGGAACGAGGAACGAAGGGATCCCAGGGGTGCGGACGGGCGAGTCGCCACCGCACGCCCGAATCCACCTGCGTGGAGGGGTCAGGCCAAAGGGGGAGACCGGTCCCCGAAACTAGTGGAGGCGGGAAATGACCCTCAGCTAGAAACCGGAGGCTGTGACATTTTATGTGGCGCAGCCCCTCGCTACACCCGCTAGGAAGGCACCACATAGGGTCAGGGAAACTGGCGCCAAGTTTACCAAGAGGAGGCCCGAGGCAGCCGGACAGAAGGGTTGGTAAGAAAGGCCAGACAAAGGACACCCAAAGGGGGTCCCGTGAAGCGCTCCAAAGTTATCTGGGAGTTGTCTGAGCCCCTCACCTGGTGAGCACAGTATGACGTGGGCAGCCGTTACCTGCAGAAGTGGTCTGGATAATAAGAACTGTGAGTAAAGGCCCTGGACTGCATCACTGACTCCGTGTCGTTACTGTTGCTGCCCTGCACCATCACCCCCATCCTCCGCATACACTGCCCTGAGGCTATACTCCTCCCGTGGGGAGTTATGCTACACTCTGCTGCACCCACAACACCAGCCTCAGCGGTCTGCCCTGCAGCGGCGGTTCACTCTGACCGCAATCCAAGGGTGGCGTAGTCGGACATTTAAACATCAAAACCACATAAATAGTTCCGCCACTGGTTTGACCGCCCTGAGCCACGGAACCGGGTCACCGCCACGGAGACAACCACCAGCATCCACCAAAAAGGGTCCGGCTCCGGGCGTCCCAAGGCCCAGGGGGCGCGTCAGAACATTTTCATCACCTTTCATAATCACCAATGGGACAAGGCAGGGATGTCCTCTGCCCCCCCTCTTATACATCCTAGTGACGGAGCACCTGCTCTCATCAATTTGCCATAACCCCAATATTAGGTGGATTGAGGTGGGAGGCACCGAGTACAAGTGCTCTCTATTTGCTGATGATGTCCTAGTATATATCACTCAATCACATATATCCATCCCTGCTGTTATGGCTGAAATAGATCACTTTGTTACATGGTCAAATTTTAAAATCAATGCAGCGAAGTCTGAGGCCATCGATGTCTCCCTCCCCAAATCCATACAGGAGTCCATCCAGTCCAACTTTCCCTTTGCCTGGCCCTCACAGGGTATCGAATACTTAGGAATTCCTATTCATAGAGACCTCTCCCGTCTATGTTATCTTAATTTTGGGCCCTTTATTGATCAACTCCATACAGACCACGGTTGGCAAGTTAGAACTGTAAGATTCACTACGTGAACCACTGGTGTTTTGTGGAAAAGCACATGTACACTGTGTTCCAAATTATTATGCAAAAAGTGTTTAGGAGTGATAAGGGAAGAATTTGTTTGTTTGTCAGTTAAACTCATTGATGGTGATGTGTGTCAGGGCTCTTTACATCACTGTAAGCAATTGCAGACACCTGTGCTAATTAGTTTGGCAGGTGTGTCCAATGAAAGGCAAGACTACTTAAGAAGGCTGTCCACATTATTAAGCAGCCTACATTTTCTGCCAAAATGGGAAAGAAAAAGGATGTGTCGGCTGCTGAGAAGCAACAAATTGTGGAGTGTTTAGGTCAAGGCATGACTACAATCAACATTGTGCGATGATCAGGATGAAGTGTCTTGGCAATCAAGAAGTATGTAGCTGATTCACAGTACACACGTGTGCGTGCTGAAAAGGGCAAATTGAGGACTCTTTCCTACAGGCAATTACGTCAGGTTAAAAGAGCAGCGGCAAAAAAGCCTTGTCATAGCAGCAGACAAGTTTTTGAAGCTGCTGGTGCCTCCAACGTCCCCCGAACAACAAGATGCTGGGTCCTTCAGAGGTTTGCAGCTGTGCGTACGCCATCCTGTCGACCTCCACTATCCACTTCACACAAGCAGAAACGGCTCCAGTGGGCCAAACATTACATGAAGACTGATTTCAAAACTGTTTTGTTCACGGATGAGTGCCGTGCAACGCTCGATGGTCCAGATGGATGGAGTGGAGGATGGCTGGTTGATGGACACCCCACGCAAACACGGCTACAGCGCCAACAAGGAGGAGGTGGAGTAATGTTTTGGGCTGGAATCATGGTGAGAGAGATTGTCGGCCCCTTTAGGATCCCTGAAGGGGTAAAGATGAACTCCATAATGTATGTGGAGTTTCTCAAACAGCACTTCCTGCCATGGTTCAAGAAGAAGAACCGTGTATTCCACAGCAAGATCATTTTTATGCACCGTCTCATGCTGCACATAACACATCTGCATCTCTGCCTGATATGGGCATAAAAGGGGACAAACTTATGGTGTGACCCCTATGCTCCCCTGACCTCTACCCCATTCAGAACCTCTGGAGCATCATCAAAAGGAGTGTCTATGATAGCGGGAGGCAGTTCACATCTAAGCAATAGCTCTGGGAGGGTATTCTGTCCTCATGCAAAACAATTGAAGCAGAAACCATCCAAAACCTGACAAATTCAATGGACGAGAGAGTTCAGAAGCTCCTTTCGAACAAGGGGTCCTACGTGCAAATGTACCATCACCTAGAATAAAGTTTTGAGTTGAAAACTGTTTGATTTCAGTTTCTAATAACCTGCTAATGCTTATAATTTCAAAAATGACCATTTTTTTGGTCTTTATTAAAATGAAAAGGTTGATCAAAGAGTGTGGGGGATCTAAGACTGTGGCAACCCCGTAGTCAGGATTACTTCGAATTCTGACAATCTGAGGGTCATGTTGCAGGTAGTGCAGCAAGAAGGCACTTATGTGTCTTGCGCATCTCGGAGCCCCAAAATTATTTTCCGGGCTAGATGCAGCTAAAAAATATTATTAATTTTAAATCTGGTGGAGCTTAGTATAGATGGCCTAATAGAATCAGTACTGCACACTGCTACAAAGCCTAAATTATTTTCCAGCCAAGATACAGATAAACATGATTAGTAATTTTAAATCTGGTGGAGCTTAGTATAGATGGCCTAATAGAATCAGTACTGCACACTGCTACAAAGCCCAAATTATTTTCCAGCCAAGATGCAGATAAACATGATTAGTAATTTTAAATCTGGTGGAGCTTAGTATAGATGGCCTAATAGAATCAGTGCTGCACACTGCTACAAAGCCCAAATTATTTTCCAGCCAAGATACTGATAAACATGATTAGTAATTTTAAATCTGGTGGAGCTTATTATAGATGGCCTAATAGAATCAGTGCTGCACACTGCTACAAAGCCCAAATTATTTTCCAGCCAAGATGCAGATAAACATGATTAGTAATTTGAAAGCTTAAAACGGTTGGTAGGGTGATTTTAACCAATCATCAAGCTTTTACTCTCCCCAGGATGACACAGGGGTAGAAAAGTCGTTTCGGATCCATGACGTGAGTCTGTCTACATTATCAGTGGAGAGACGCGTACGCTTATCTGTCAGCACACCACCAGCAGCGCTGAACACACGTTCAGACTGAACGCTGGCTGCGGGGCATGACAAGATCTCCAAGGCGTAAGTGGCTAGCTCCGGCCATTTATCCAGATTGGAAGCCCAAAAAGAGCAAGGGTCCAGTGACACAGTCATGGCTTCAATGTTTACTTGGAGACACTCCTGTACCATCGTCTTTAGGCGTTGACTATGTGTCAGACTTCTTGTCTCCTGTGGACTTGCAAAGGATGGGCTAAAAAAGTGGTGAAATGATTCCGCAAAATTGATGTTACCAGCAGATACTGTGGCTCTGTTACGGTTTGAGTGCTGAACACTCGACGGTCCCACGGTTGGCAAGTTGGAACTGTGAGATTCACTACGTGCACCACTGGTGTTTTGTGGAAAAGCACATGTAAGATTCTGCAACAGTCTCTGCTGATACTCCTGCATGCGTGCATCCCTTTCTATGGCAGGAATAATTTCTGCAAATTTACTTTTGTACCGGGGATCTAACAGTGTGGCAACCCAGTAGTCAGGATTATTTCTAATTCTCACAATTCGAGGGTCATGTTGCAGGTAGTGCAGCAAGAAGGCACTCGTGTGTTGCGCATCCAGGAGCACCAAGTCCCTGTTGTGTTGGTGGCGAGGTAACAATCATGCTTCCTTCCTCTGTCCTCTCCCCCCAACCTCGCACAACAGAAATGTGATCAAGGTCTCCCTCATCTGATGAGTCTTCCATCAGTTCGTCCTCCACTTCTTCCTAGGCTCCTGCACCTTCCTCACTAGTTTGGCTGCTACCATGCGCCCTGGTAAAACCATCTCCCCCACCCTCACATGCCTGCCGCCTTGGTGCTGCCGACCGCCTGGACCTTGCAGATGTTAGCCCTTCCGCATACAACTCCTCCTCCTCTACTTCCTCCACCTCCTCTTGTGCCACCACCTGACTCCGAATTCTGTTTAATATGTGCTCCAGCATGTAAATCATGAATAGTCATGCTGATAATGGAATCGTCAGCACTAAACATCTTCGTCGCCATTTCAAAACTGTGCAGAAGGGTGCATAGGTCCCTGATCTGAGACCACTCCTCCAGCGTGATTTGCCCCACCTCTGGATCTCGTTGGCCCAGGCAATACGTCAGAACGTATTGCACCAGGGCTTGTCGGTGCTGCGACAGTCGCTACAACATGTGCAGAGTTGAATTACACCGGGTAGGCACATCGCATTTTAGCCGGTGAAGTGGCAGGCCCAACGACTTCTGTAGAGATGTAAGTCGCTGAGCTGCGGGATGCAAACGGCGGAAGTGAGCACACAGCGACCGTGCCCTCTGCAGAAGGCCATCTAGTCTGGGATAGTGGGCTAAAAATTGCTGGACAACCAGGTTCAACACGTGAGCCATACAAGGCACGTGTGTGACATTGCCCCGACGAAGTGCCGCACCCAGGTTTGCAGCATTGTCGCACACGGCCTTCCCTGGTTTCAGGTCAAGTGGAGACAACCATTCATGAAATTGGTTCTCCAGAGCTGGCCACAACTCCTCAGCTGTGTGACTCACATTTCCCAGACATTTCAAAGTAAAAACCGCCTGATGACGTTGAGCCCTACTGCCAGCATAGTAAGGAGTTGTGCAAGATCCCTTCTGCGCAGTTAGAAAGCTTGTGGCATGACCAGACAGGCTTTGGGTGCAGGTGGAAGACCGAGAGGAGGTTGAGGAGGCAGAAGCAGTGGAGGAACTTTGACATAAAGAGGATTGACGCACAACTCGTGGGGACGGCAAGACTTGGACAGCAGCCCCTTGTCCTGCTGTCACCATAGTTACCCAGTGCCCAGTCAGCGACATGTAACGCCCCTGTCCATGCCTACTCGTCCAAGTGTCTGTGGTGAAATGCACCCTGTCACACACAGAGTTTCTCAAAGAAGCGGTGATGTTGTGTGCGACATGCTGGTGGAGCGCAGGCACACCTTTCTTTGAGAAGTAGTGCCGACTGGGCATCTGGTACTCAGGCACTGCGACGGACATAAGGTCTCGAAAATCCTCTGTGTCCACCAGGCGGAAAGGCAGCATTTCTGTAGCCAAGAGCTTGCAGATGGTGAAATTCAACCTCTTAGCTTTCTCATGGCTAGGAGGAAATGGTCTTTTACTTGTCCACATCTGAGGGACCGAGGGCTGGCTATTGTGCTTAGACGGGGTTGATAAGGGTGTCCCCGGCAAACTGCCGGTCTGTGAGGAAGATGCAGGCGGACATGTTAGGTTGCCTTGATCCAAAGGTGGTGCTATCGATGTCGGACAGCGCTCAACACCAGCTGGTGTTACCACCTCCAAAGAAAATGATGACCTGCCAATCATGCTGGCTGTTGCGGGTAAAGAGGTGGCAGGTCTGCGCCCCAAAACAGGTGTGACTGCTGTCCCCCCAGTCACAGAGGATGAAGAGGCCGTGGATGCACAAGACATGGCAGACGGTGGTTGGCCCGGCCGGCTAGGCCGCATTGTAGCACACTGAGCTTCCCACTGCAACTTATGCTTCATGTCCATGTGCCGGTTCATGCATGAAGTACTCAAACTATGTATTTTTTGGTCTCTACTTAGCTTTTGCTGACAAATGTTACAGATAACACGAGTTGGGTCGTCTTTATCGATCTGAAAAAATGCCCAGGCTATGCAAGGCTTAGCACCCATGCGACCTGAAGAGCCACCACGACTTGTGGTGAGAGGCAGAGTTGTGTTTGAGGATGCAGTTGTTGACGTGCTTCCAGTACTACGTCTCTGTCCAGGAAGGCGCAACCTGACCTCGTCGTCACTAGCATCTTCCTCCACCTCCTCTGCTGACCTCATCTCTTGGCTGACTGTGGGTTGACAGTAAGTGGGATCTCCAACCTCATCATCATCACCCTGTGCGTTATCACACCCGTCGTCCTCAGAGCCAACCTGTTCCTGCCCTGACAAAAAACTAAAGTTGTCGCTCCAATCAGGTATTTGAGTCTCATCATCGTCTTCCTCATTGTCTCCACCAACAGGAGTTACAGTTTTGGAATGAGGGTCTACATTATGGTCAGAACCTTCTGCGTCTGGTCCTGGATCCGACTCATAAAGATTCTGGGCATCAGTGCAGATCATTTCCTCGTCTGGATTCACAGAAGCGCTGGAGTCGACCTCTGATTCCCAGGCTATAGTATGAGTAAACAGCTCTGCAGACTCAACCATCTGTTCTACCTCATACTCAGACGGGCAGCTGGAGATTTGGGAGCTGTGAGGAAGCAAGTGCGATTGGGGTGACACCTTTGAGGACTGGAGTATTTGTGATGTTGAAGTTGATGTGGAGGAGAGCCCACTTAAAGGAGCACTTGATATCCGATGAAGCACCTGCTGTTTTTGTGCCTCATCTGGAATTTGTAGCGATTGGCGTGGCCGTAAGAAAGGGATCTTATCACATTGTCCGCTAAAAGAAGTAGACATTTTAGTTTGGCTGGAAGATGGTCTTTCTTCTGCAGATGTTACTGTTGCTTTAACACCTACCCCACGGACACAACCTTTTTTCCCCTTCCCAACACGCCTATTCCCCTTTCCACCAGCAACAGGCCTTTTTCCACTCATTTTGGTGGTTAACTAATTCACAACTCTGGAGTTGTTTGCACAAAAAAACAATGGATGGGAACCGAGCAGAGCTGATTGGCCAAACTGTGGTATTAGGCCAAAACTATTGGCTGGGTTAGATGCAGAAAAAAATTATATTCAATTTGCAACCTGATGGAGGTCAGTATAGATGGAAAAATAGAACAAGTCCCACACACAGCTAGAAGCCCAAATATTTTTTCAGAGGTAGATGCAGAAAAAAATTGTATTCAGTTTGCAACCTGATGGAGGTCAGTATAGATGGACTAATAGAGAAAGTCCCACACACTGCTAGAAGGCCAAATATTTTTTCAGAGCTAGATGCAGACAAAAAATTATTTTTAATTTGCAACCTGATGGAGGTCAGTATAGATGGACTAATAGAGAAAGTCCCACACACTGCTAGAAGGCCAAATATTTTTTCAGAGCTAGATGCAGAAAAAAATTATATTCAGTTTGCAACCTGATGGAGGTCAGTATAGATGGACTAATAGAACAAGTCCCACACACAGCTAGAAGCCCAAATATTTTTTCAGAGGTAGATGCAGATAAAAATTATTTTGAATTTGCAACCTGATGGAGGTCAGTATAGATGGACTAATAGAGAAAGTCCCACACACTGCTAGAAGGCCAAACATTTTTTCAGAGGTAGATGCAGATAAAAATTATTTTCAATTTGCAACCTGATTGAGGTCAGTATAGATGGACTAATAGAACAAGTCCCACACACTGCTAGAAGCCCAAATATTTTTTCAGAGCTAGATGCAGACAAAAAATTATTTTGAATTTGCAGCGTGATGGAGGTCAGTATAGATGGACTAATAGAACAAGTCCCACACACTGCTAGAAGGCCAAATATTTTTTCAGAGCTAGATGCAGAAAAAAATTATATTCAATTTGCAACCTGATGGAGGTCAGTATAGATGGACTAATAGAATGATGCTATGCCCAAAAGATTTTACTTCACTAGGTGCATTAAAAAAATTGGTATTCTATACACAGGTGGTATATCTTGCAACACAGATAGGCTACTCCACTGACTAACACACTCTGCAATAGGCCAAAAAGGATTAGCTTTGCTAGATTCAGCCAAATGCTGTGAAAAAAACTTGCACAGCACTGGCACAGACCTGCCTGGCAAAAACTGATAGGAACTGATGTAACCTAGTCCTGAAAAGGACTGCAATTACAATTAGTCTTTACTCCCACAATCTATCTATTTAAAAGCAAAGACCTGCCTGATAAAAGTCGTAGGAAATGCTGTAACCTAGTCCTTAAAAGGACTGCAATCACAACTATTCCCTACTCCCAAGCTATCTGTAGATTTGTGCGAAAATTGGCTTGAAATTAACAAGGTATAGCGCACACAGCAACAGCGGTGCCGTCTAACACGCAGCTGCAGCAGTGAGAAAATAGTGGCGACGGGGAAAATGGCTTGGTCTTATAGGGCAAGGACATGTGACATACACTGCCAATGACACATGCCCTTGCTTGTGTGAAAAAAAGCACTTCGCTCCGTGTGTGCGCTGCTGATAGGCTGACAGATTGCACCTCCCCACTGTAAATGCGGGAAAGAGAAAAAAAAATGGAGATCTTCATTATTCCTGCAGAGATCCATCCCCTGCCCCTCCCCCCACCCCGCTGTACACTCAAACTGCGTATTAACATTAATTTTCATCATTACTGAGAAAAAATCCAGTTATGATTTTGGTGCACGAACAGTTATCGAACATAACCTCGAACAGCCGAATTTTTCTCAAATCGTTCGTGTTCGCCGAACGGCTCGAACACCGCCCAAAACAGCTCGAATTTGAGATTGGCGAACAGTTCGAGTCGAACAACGCTCATCTCTAATTGTGACCCCTACCTTTGATTATGCTCAGTCAGAAACAGTGGTCACAAGATGGCTTAGCAGTGCATCACACGTGAAGATATTTCAGGTACTTGACCCCCCGAAAAAAAGGGACCTGAGATATCCGTGTACGTGTGGAACTATTTTGCATAAGTGTGCGTTTCCACTCACATGAACCGGTGCCTGGGAATCTGCGGTACTACTAGAGCGCTCTTCCCAAGTACTGGCTGCTGAAGGCATCACTCATAGTGTTGAGGGAACACTAAGATGCTCTGGTGCTCGAAGCTCGGGCCGAGCTCGCCGTGATACTCTGGTGCTCTACCCGAGCAACAAGCCCAATGTTAATCTATGGGAGACCTGAGCATTTTTGCGGTGGCACCCCCGGCAGTCTGTAGAAAGCCTAAAAAGTGCTCAAAACGATAGTGACAGTGCTTAAAAGACATGGGGACAGCATGGGCATCGCCCCAGGAAGCATTTCTGACCCCCAGGTCACTGCTGTCAACAACTGAAACGGTTTTCCTGTGAAATATGTTAAGGAACTTCCTTTTCAGGGTAAAGACTTGTGTATAAGGTAAAATAAATAGCCAAAAATGAAAATACTCCTCCACACCTTGGGCTATGTTCACAAGTAGCATTTTTTATGCGTTTTTGCACTTTTGTATTGCTTTCAACCGTGACAAATGAATTCACCGGGAAATGTCATTTTAACATTTTACAATCTTATCTGGCCATGTGCTGTGTGACACATGCATACTGTGCTGGGAACAGCATGGGCAAGACCTCTTGAAGCATCTCTGACACCTAGGTCACTGCCTAAAAGTGTGCCCATCAGAAGTGATCCTTTCCGCATCAGAAGATGCAGACTTGCAACTATCCCCGTGCAAGTCCTTGTCCCAGGGCAGTGTTCAATTGTACCTCCCCCATTCCTTGCAATGCAAGCGCAAGTATGCAGCCTGCTACCCACCCACCCCCAGGCTGCAATACGATACTGCTAGCTTGCTTGCACTTGAAATGGGGCCTTTTAGTTTGGCGGAGGCCGAAGCTGGCCACTACCTCATGGCTGCTTCGGCAGCGAGGTATCCATACTCAGTCCCCAGCCACCCGGCGTCCGGGTGTCCACGCTCAGTCCCCTGCCGCCCCGCGGCCGGGTGTCCGCACACGGTCCCAAGCCGCCTGGGGGCGGCCGGGTGTCCATAAACGGTCCCCAGCCGCCCCTATTTCTCCTTGGAACATCCCCCCACACACTTTTCTTAGCCTGGCCTGCTTTAGGGCTGCATTGGACGAGCCCACCAGAGAACCAGACTCCTCCGGTGGGCCCTGGCTTCTCAGTCAGGGGAGTTGAGAGTGCCAAGGTGAGGAGCATGATGATGATAGAAGTTAGCATCTGCTTTGTTTTCTTGGAATGCAAGCGTAAGTGTGCAACCTGCCACTCACCCACCCCCAGGCTGCAATACCATACTGCTAGCTTGCTTGCACTTGAAATGGGGCCTTTTAGTTTGGAAGAGGCCGAAGCTGGCCATTACCTCATGTTTGCTTCGGCAGCGAGGTATGCATACTCAATCCCCAGTCGCCCGGCGGCCGGGTGTCCACGCTCAGTCCCCAGCCGCCAGGGGGCGGTCGGGTGTCCTTAAACGGTCCCCAGCCGCTCCTATTTCTCCTTGGAACATCCTCCCACACACTTTTTTTAGCCCAGCCTGCTTTAGGGCAGCATTGGACGAGCCCACCAGAGAACCAGACTCCTCCGGTGGGCCCTGGCTTCTCCATCAGGGGAGTTGAGAGTGCCAAGGTGAGGAGCATGATGATGATGATAGAAGTTAGCATCTGCTTTCTTTTCTTGGAATGCAAGCGCATGTATGTAGTAGCGGCTAGGCCTGAGGTGGTCAGCGTTTTGGCGCATATCCTACCTCCTCCGAGGATTGCTGGATGTTTTCCTGCTACTATCCGAGTTCTATGACTCCCGTTAAAACAAAGCTTCAGGTGATGAATGATGGATGAGGTGGTGGCAAAAGAGAAAGCACAGAAGGAACAGGGACCATTCACATCAATATCAGGCCAGTCAACCACACATGTCTAGTAGGATATGTTTCTGTACCAAAATGAGAGGTTCGGCTACACAGTTATAGGGCATGTAGTGAGTGCAATGCCTATCAAAAATTTCGAGGCACTCCAATGCCCCTTCGAAGTAACATAG
This sequence comes from Phyllobates terribilis, assembly GCF_046119375.1. Lineage (NCBI taxonomy): Eukaryota > Metazoa > Chordata > Amphibia > Anura > Dendrobatidae > Phyllobates > Phyllobates terribilis. Next base: position 274,248,220 of record NW_027362769.1, on the reverse strand, counting down.
AGGTCAGAGGGCCTTAACTAAACCGTTTTTTCCATTTATAGCAACTGGGTCTCCTGTGTACTGTTGGCCTAAGCAGTGAATGGAAGGCTTTCCAAAAATATGAGGAACTGCAATGCCCCTTGAAACAGACGTGGATTACAGCATACTAAAAACCTTCTACCCATTATTGGGGAGTGGGTCTTCCTTAGTGTTCGCCTATGCATTAAAAACCAAAAGCTGACTAAAATTATGAGGAAATGCAATGCCCGTTGGAAGAATGGTGGAGTTCGCAGTGGAATAAAAAGACAATATCAATTATCCTTGAAAAAGTGGTGGAGGTCGCCGTGGAATAAAAAGACAATATCAATGCCCCTGGTAAAAGTGGTGGAGGTCGCAGTAGCTTAACAAGATGGTTTAAATTCCCCTTGGAAGAGAGGTGGAGGTCGCAGTAGCTTAACAAGACGGTTTTAATGCCCCTTGGGAAAGTGGTAGAGGTCGCATTAGCTTAATAAGATGGTTTTAATGCCCCTTGGAGAAGTGGTGGAGGTCACAGTAGCTTAACAAAACGGTTTTAATGCCCCTTGGAGAAGTGGTGAAGGTCGCAGTAGCTTAACAAGACGGTTTTAATGTCCCTTGGAAGAGACGTGGAGGCTGCAGTAGCTTAACAAGATGGTTTTAATGCCCCTTGGAAGAGACGTGGAGGTTGCAGTAGCTTAACAAGACGGTTTTAATGCCCCTTGGAGTAGTGGTGGAGGTCTGAGTAGCTTAACAAGAGGGTTTTTAATGCCCCTTGGAGAAGTGGTGGAGGTCTGAGTAGCTTAACAAGACTGTTTAAATGCCCCTTGGAAGAGTGGTGGAGGTTACAGTAGCTTAACAAGATGGTTTTAATGCCCCTTGGCAGAGACGTGTAGATTGCAGTAGCTTAACAAGACGTTTTAAATGCCCCTTGGAAGAGACGTGGAGGTTGCAGTAGCTTAACGAGACGGTTTTAATGCCCCTTAGAAAAGACATGGAGGATACAGTAGCTTAACAAGATGGTTTAAATGGCCCTTGGAAGAGACGTGGAGGTTGCAGTAGCTTAACAAGATGGTTTAAATGCTCCTTAGAAGAGACGTGGAGATCGTAGTAGCTTAACAAGTCTGTCTAAATGCCCCTTGGAAGAGTGGTTGAGGTTACAGTAGCTTAACAAGATGGTTTTAGTGCCCCTTGGAAGAGACGTGGAGGTCACAGTAGCTTAACAAGATGGTTTTAATGCCCCTTGGAGAAGTGGTGGAGGTTGCAGTAGCTTAACAAGATGGCTTAAATGCCCCTTGAAAGAATCGTGGAGGTAGCAGTAGCTTAAAAAGATGGTTTAAATGCCCCTTGGAAGAGTGATGGAGGTTACAGTAGCTTAACAAGACGGTTTTAATGCCCCTTGGAGAAGTGGTGGAGGTCGCAGTAGCTTAACAAGATGGTTTTAATGCCCCTTGGAGAAGTGGTGGAGGTTGCAGTTAGAGATGAGCGTTGTTCTACTCGAACTGTTCGCCAATCTCAAATTCGAGCTGTTTTGGGCGGTGTTCGAGCCGTTCGGCGAACACGAACAATTTGATAAAAATTCGGCTGTTCGAGGTTATGTTCGATAACTGTTCGTGCACCAAAATCATAACTGGATTTTTTCTCAGTAATGATGAAAATTAATGTTAATACGCAGTTTGAGTGTACAGCGGGGTGGGGGGAGGGGCAGGGGATGGATCTCTGCAGGAACAATGAAGATCTCCATTTTTTTTTCTCTTTCCCGCATTTGCAGTGGGGAGGTGCAATCTGTCAGCCTATCAGCAGCGCACACACGGAGCGAAGTGCTTTTTTTCACACAAGCAAGGGCATGTGTCATTGGCAGTGTATGTCACATGTCCTTGCCCTATAAGACCAAGCCATTTTCCCCGTCGCCACCATTTTCTCACTGCTGCAGCTGCGTGTTAGACGGCACCGCTGTTGCTGTGTGCGCTATACCTTGTTAATTTCAAGCCAATTTTCGCACAAATATACAGATAGCTTGGGAGTAAGGAATAGTTGTGATTGCAGTCCTTTTAAGGACTAGGTTACAGCATTTCCTACGACTTTTATCAGGGAGGTCTGTGCTCTTAAATAGATAGGTTGTGGGAGTAAAGACTAATTGTAATTGGAGTCCTTTTCAGGACTAGGTTACATCAGTTCCTATCAGTTTTTGCCAGGCAGGTCTGTGCCAGTGCTGTGCAAGTTTTTTTCACAGCATTTGGCTGAATCTAGCAAAGCTAATCCTTTTTGGCCTATTGCAGAGTGTGTTAGTCAGTGGAGTAGCCTATCTGTGTTGCAAGATATACCACCTGTGTATAGAATACCAATTTTTTTACTGCACCTAGTGAAGTAAAATCTTTTGGGCATAGCATCATTCTATTAGTCCATCTATACTGACCTCCATCAGGTTGCAAACTGAATATATTTTTTTCTGCATCTACCTCTGAAAAAATATTGGGCTTCTAGCTGTGTGTGGGTCTTGTTCTATTAATCCATCTATACTGACCTCCATCAGGTTGCAAACTGAATATATTTTTTTCTGCATCTACCTCTGAAAAAATATTGGGCTTCTAGCTGTGTGTGGGTCTTGTTCTATTAATCCATCTATACTGACCTCCATCAGGTTGCAAACTGAATATATTTTTTTCTGCATCTACCTCTGAAAAAATATTGGGCTTCTAGCTGTGTGTGGGTCTTGTTCTATTAATCCATCTATACTGACCTCCATCAGGTTGCAAACTGAATATAATTTTTTCTGCATCTACCTCTGAAAAAATATTGGGCTTCTAGCTGTGTGTGGGACTTGTTGTATTAATCCATCTATACTGACCTCCATCAGGTTGCAAACTGAATATAATTTTTTTCTGCATCTAGCTCTGAAAAAATATTTGGCCTTCTAGTAGTGTGTCGGACTTTCTCTATTAGTCCATCTATACTGACCTCCATCAGGTTGCAAATTAAAACTAATTTTTATCTGCATCTACAGTACCTCTGAAAAAATATTTGGGCTTCTAGCTGTGTGTGGGTCTTGTTCTATTAATCCATCTATACTGACCTCCATCAGGTTGCAAACTGAATATATTTTTTTCTGCATCTACCTCTGAAAAAATATTGGGCTTCTAGCTGTGTGTGGGACTTGTTGTATTAGTCCATCTATACTGACCTCCATCCGGTTGCAAACTGAATATATTTTTTTCTGCATCTACCTCTGAAAAAATATTGGGCTTCTAGCTGTGTGTGGGTCTTGTTCTATTAATCCATCTATACTGACCTCCATCAGGTTGCAAACTGAATATAATTTTTTCTGCATCTACCTCTGAAAAAATATTGGGCTTCTAGCTGTGTGTGGGACTTGTTGTATTAATCCATCTATACTGACATCCATCAGGTTGCAAACTGAATATAATTTTTTTCTGCATCTAGCTCTGAACAAAATATTTGGCCTTCTAGTAGTGTGTCGGACTTTCTCTATTAGTCCATCTATACTGACCTCCATCAGGTTGCAAACTGAATATATTTTTTTCTGCATCTACCTCTGAAAAAATATTTGGGCTTCTAGCTGTGTGTGGGTCTTGTTCTATTAGTCCATCTATACTGACCTCCATCAGGTTGCAAACTGAATATATTTTTTTCTGCATCTACCTCTGAAAAAATATTTGGGCTTCTAGCTGTGTGTGGGTCTTGTTCTATTAATCCATCTATACTGACCTCCATCAGGTTGCAAACTGAATATATTTTTTTCTGCATCTACCTCTGAAAAAATATTGGGCTTCTAGCTGTGTGTGGGACTTGTTGTATTAGTCCATCTATACTGACCTCCATCCGGTTGCAAACTGAATATATTTTTTTCTGCATCTACCTCTGAAAAAATATTGGGCTTCTAGCTGTGTGTGGGTCTTGTTCTATTAATCCATCTATACTGACCTCCATCAGGTTGCAAACTGAATATAATTTTTTTCTGCATCTAGCTCTGAAAAAATATTTGGCCTTCTAGTAGTGTGTCGGACTTTCTCTATTAGTCCATCTATACTGACCTCCATCAGGTTGCAAATTAAAACTAATTTTTATCTGCATCTACAGTACCTCTGAAAAAATATTTGGGCTTCTAGCTGTGTGTGGGACTTGTTGTATTAGTCCATCTATACTGACCTCCATCCGGTTGCAAACTGAATATATTTTTTTCTGCATCTACCTCTGAAAAAATATTGGGCTTCTAGCTGTGTGTGGGTCTTGTTCTATTAATCCATCTATACTGACCTCCATCAGGTTGCAAATTAAAACTAATTTTTATCTGCATCTACAGTACCTCTGAAAAAATATTTGGGCTTCTAGCTGTGTGTGGGACTTGTTGTATTAGTCCATCTATACTGACCTCCATCAGGTTGCAAATTCAAAATAATTTTTTTCTGCATCTAACCCAGCCAATAGTTTTGGCCTAATGCCACAGTTTGGCCACTCAGCTCTGCTCAGTTACCATCCATTGTTTTTTTGTGCAAACAACTCCAGAGTTGTGAATTAGTTAACCACCAAAATGAGTGGAAAAAGGCCTGCTGCTGGTGGAAAGGGGAATAGGCGTGTTGGGAAGGGGAAAAAAGGTTGTGTCCGTGGGGTAGGTGTTAAAGCAACAGTAACATCTGCAGAAGAAAGACCATCTTCCAGCCAAACTAAAATGTCTACTTCTTTTAGCGGACAATGTGATAAGATCCCTTTCTTACGGCCACGCCAATCGCTACAAATTCCAGATGAGGCACAAAAACAGCAGGTGCTTCAACGGATATCAAGTGCTCCTTTAAGTGGGCTCTCCTCCACATCAACTTCAACATCACAAATACTCCAGTCCTCAAAGGTGTCACCCAAATCGCACTTGCTTCCTCACAGCTCCCAAATCTCCAGCTGCCCGTCTGAGTATGAGGTAGAACAGATGATTGAGTCTGCAGAGCTGTTTACTCATACTATAGCCTGGGATTCAGAGGTCGACTCCAGCGCTTCTGTGAATCCAGACGAGGAAATGATCTGCACTGATGCCCAGAATCTTTATGAGTCGGATCCAGGACCAGACGCAGAAGGTTCTGACCATAATGTAGACCCTCATTCCCAAACTGTAACTCCTGTTGGTGGAGACAATGAGGAAGACGATGATAAGACTCAAATACCTGATTGGAGCGACAACTTTAGATTTTTGTCAGGGCAGGAACAGGTTGGCTCTGAGGACGACGGGTGTGATAACGCACAGGGTGATGATGATGAGGTCGGAGATCCCACTTACTGTCAACCCACAGTCAGCCAAGAGATGAGGTCAGCAGAGGAGGTGGAGGAAGATGCTAGTGACGACGAGGTCAGGTTGCGCCTTCCTGGACAGAGACGTAGTACTGGAAGCACGTCAACAACTGCATCCTCAAACACAACTCTGCCTCTCACCACAAGTCGTGGTGGCTCTTCAGGTCGCATGGGTGCTAAGCCTTGCATAGCCTGGGCATTTTTTCAGATCGATAAAGATGACCCAACTCGTGTTATCTGTAACATTTGTCAGCAAAAGCTAAGTAGAGGCCAAAAAATACATAGTTTGAGTACTTCATGCATGAACCGGCACATGGACATGAAGCATAAGTTGCAGTGGGAAGCTCAGTGTGCTACAATGCGGCCTAGCCGGCCGGGCCAACCACAGTCTGCCATATCTTGTGCATCCGCGGCCTCTTCATCCTCTGTGACTGGGGGGACAGCAGTCACACCTGTTTTGGGGCGCAGACCTGCCACCTCTTTACCCGCAACAGCCAGCGTGATTGGCAGGTCATCATTTTCTTTGTAGGTGGTAACACCAGCTGGTCTTGAGCGCTGTCCGACATCGATAGCACCACCTTTGGATCAAGGCAACCTAACATGTCCGCCTGCATCTTCCTCACAGACCGGCAGTTTGCCGGGGACACCCTTATCAACCCCGTCTAAGCACAATAGCCAGCCCTCGGTCCCTCAGATGTGGACAAGTAAAAGACCATTTCCTCCTAGCCATGAGAAAGCTAAGAGGTTGAATTTCACCATCTGCAAGCTCTTGGCTACAGAAATGCTGCCTTTCCGCCTGGTGGACACAGAGGATTTTCGAGACCTTATGTCCGTCGCAGTGCCCCAGTACCAGATGCCCAGTCGGCACTACTTCTCAAAGAAAGGTGTGCCTGCGCTCCACCAGCATGTCGCACACCACATCACCGCTTCTTTGAGAAACTCTGTGTGTGACAGGGTGCATTTCACCACAGACACTTGGACGAGTAGGCATGGACAGGGGCGTTACATGTCGCTGACTGGGCACTGGGTAACTATGGTGACAGCAGGACAAGGGGCTGCTGTCCAAGTCTTGCCGTCCCCACGAGTTGTGCGTCAATCCTCTTTATGTCAAAGTTCCTCCACTGCTTCTGCCTCCTCAACCTCCTCTCGGTCTTCCACCTGCACCCAAAGCCTGTCTGGTCATGCCACAAGCTTTCTAACTGCGCAGAAGGGATCCTGCACACCTCCTTACTATGCTGGCAGTAGGGCTCAACGTCATCAGGCGGTTTTTACATTGAAATGTCTGGGAAATGTGAGTCACACAGCTGAGGAGTTGTGGTCAGCTCTGGAGAACCAATTTCATGAACGGTTGTCTCCACTGGACCTGAAACCAGGGAAGGCCGTGTGCGTCAATGCTGCAAACCTGGGTGCGGCCCTTCGCCGGGGCAATGTCACACACGTGCCTTGTATGGCTCACGTGTTGAACCTGGTTGTCCAGCAATTTTTAGCCCACTATCCCAGACTAGATGGCCTTCTGCAGAGGGCACGGTCGCTGTGTGCTCACTTCCGCCGTTCGCATCCCGCAGCTCAGCGACTTACATCTCTACAGAAGTCGTTGGGCCTGCAATTTCACCGGCTAAAATGCGATGTGCCTACCCGGTGGAATTCAACTCTGCACATGTTGCAGCGACTGTGGCAGCACCGACAAGCCCTGGTGCAATACGTTCTGACGTAAAGCCTGGGCCAACGAGATTCAGAGGTGGGGCAAATCACGCTGGAGGAGTGGTCTCAGATCAGGGACCTATGCACCCTTCTGCACAGTTTTGAAATGGCGACGAAGATGTTTAGTGCTGACGATGCCATTATCAGCATGACTATTCCGGTGATTTACATGCTGGAGCACATGTTAAACAGAATTCGGAGTCAGGTGGTGGCACAAGAGGAGGTGGAGGAAGTAGAGGAGGAGGAGTTGTATGCGGAAGGGCTAACATCTGCAAGGTCCAGAAGATCGGCAGCACCAAGGCGGCAGGCATGTGAGGGTGGGGGAGATGGTTTTACCAGGGCGCATGGTAGCAGCCAAACTAGTGAGGAAGGTGCAGGAGCCCAGGAAGAAGTGGAGGACGAACTGATGGAAGACTCATCAGATGAGGGAGACCTTGATCACATTTCTGTTGTGCGAGGTTGGGGGGAGAGGACAGAGGAAGGAAGCATGATTGTTACCTCGCCACCAACACAACAGGGACTTGGCGCGCCTAGAGACGATGGTACATGAGTATCTCCAAGTAAACATTGAAGCCACGACTGTGTCACTGGACCCTTGCTCTTTTTGGGCTTCCAATCTGGATAAATGGCCGGAGCTAGCCACTTACGCCTTGGAGATCTTGTCATGCCCCACAGCCAGCGTTCTGTCTGAACGTGTGTTCAGCGCTGCTGGTGGTGTGCTGACAGATAAGCGCACGCGGCTCTCCACTGATAATGTAGACAGACTCACGTTCATAAAGATGAACAAATCATGGATCCGAAACGACTTTTCTACCCCTGTGTCATCCTGGGGAGAGTAAAAGCTTGATGATTGGTTAAAATCACCCTACCAAACGTTTTAAGCTTTCAAATTACTAATCATGTTTATCTGTATCTTGACTGGAAAATAATTTGGGCTTTGTAGCAGTGTGCAGCACTGATCCTATTAGGCCATCTATAATAAGCTCCACCAGATTTAAAATTAAAAATAATTTTTAGCTGCATCTAGCCCGGAAAATAATTTTGGGGCTCCGAGATGCGCAAGACACATAAGTGCCTTCTTGCTGCACTACCTGCAGCATGACCCTCATATTGTCAGAATTCGAAGTAATCATGACTACTGGGTTGCCACACTCTTAGATCCCCCAAACTTTTCGATCAACCTTTTCATTTTAATAAAGACCAAAAAAATGGTCATTTTTGAAATTATAAGCATTAGCAGGTTGTTAGAAACTGAAATCAAACAGTTTTCAACTCAAAACTTTATTCTAGGTGATGTTACATTTTCACATAGGACCCCTTGTTCGAAAGGAGCTTCTGAACTCTCTCGTCCATTGAATTTGTCAGGTTTTGGATGGTTTCTGCTTCAATTGTTTTGCATGAGGACAGAATACCCTCCCAGAGCTGTTGCTTAGATGTGAACTGCCTCCCGCCATCATAGACACTCCTTTTAATGATGCTCCAAAGGTTCTGAATGGGGTAGAGGTCAGGGGAACATGGGGGTCACACCATAAGTTTGTCCCCTTTTATGCCCATATCAGCCAGAGATGCAGATGTTTTATGTGCAGCATGAGATGGTGCATTATCATGCAGAAAAATGATCTTGCTGTGAAATACACGGTTCTTCTTCTTGAACCATGGCAGGAAGTGCTGTTTGAGAAAATCCACATACATTATGGAGTTCATCTTTAGCGCCTTCAGGGATCCTAAAGGGGCCGACAATCTCTCTCCCCATGATTCCAGCCCAAAACATTACTCCACCTCCTCCTTGTTGGCGCTGTAGCCGTGTTTGCGTGGGGTGTCCATCAACCAGCCATCCTCCACTCCATCCATCTGGACCATCGAGCGCTGCACGGCACTCATCCGTGAACAAAACAGTTTTGAAATCAGTCTTCATGTAATGTTTGGCCCACTGGAGCCGTTTCTGCTTGTGTGAAGTGGATAGAGGAGGTCGACAGGATGGCGTATGCACAGCTGCAAACCTCTGAAGGACCCTGCATCTTGTTGTTCGGGGGACGTTGGAGGCACAAGCAGCTTCAAAAACTTGTCTGCTGCTATGACAAGGCTTTTTGGCCGCTGCTCTTTCAACCTGACGTAATTGCCTGTAGGAAAGAGTCCTCAATTTGCCCTTATCAGCACGCACACGTGTGTACTGTGAATCAGCTACATACTTCTTGATTGCCAAGACACTTCATCCTGATCATCGCACAATGTTGATTGTAGTCATGCCTTGACCTAAACACTCCACAATTTGTTGCATCTCAGCAGCCGACACATCCTTTTTCTTTCCCATTTTGGCAGAAAATGTAGGCTGCTTAATAATGTGAGAGAGCCTTCTTAAGTAGTCTTGCCTTTCATTGGACACACCTGCCAAACTAATTAGCACAGGTGTCTGCAATTGCTTACAGTGATATAAAGAGCCCTGACACACATCACCATCAATGAGTTTAACTGACAAACAAACAAATTCTTCCCTTATCACTCCTAAACACTTTTTGCATAATAATTTGGAACGCGGTGTACATGTGCTTTTCCACAAAACACCAGCGGTTCACGTAGTGAATCTTACAGTTCTAACTTGCCAACCGTGGTCTGTATGGAATTGTTCAATAAAGGGCCCAAAATTAAGATAACATAGATGGGAGAGGTCTCTATGAATAGGAATTCCTAAGTATTTGATACCCTGTGAGGGCCAGGCAAAGGGAAAGTTGGACTGGATGGAATCCTATATGGATTTGGGGAGGGAGACATCGAGGGCCTCAGACTTCGCTGCATTCATTTTAAAATTTTACCATGTAACAAAGTGATCTATTTCAGCCATAACAGCATGGATGGATATATGTGATTGAGTGATATATACTAGGACATCATCAGCAAATAGAGAGCACTTGTACTCGGTGCCTCCCACTTCAATCCACCTAATATTGGGGTTATGGCGAATTGATGAGAGCAGGTGCTCCGTCACTAGGATGTATAAGAGAGGGGACAGAGGACATCCCTGGCTTGTTCCATTGGTGATTGTGAAAGGTGATGAAAATGTTCTGACGCACCCCCTGGGCCTTGGGACACCCGGAGCCGGACCCTTTTTGGTGGATGCTGGTGGTTGTAGTCTTCGTGGCGGCGACCCGGTTCCGTGGCTCAGGGCGGTCAAACCAGTGGCGGAACTATTTATGTGGTTTTGATGTTTAAATGTCCGACTACGCCACCCGTGGATTGCGGTCAGAGTGAACCGCCGCTACAGGGCAGACCGCTGAGGCTGGTGTTGTGGGTGCAGCAGAGCGTAGCATAACTCCCCACGGGAGGAGTATAGCCTCAGGGCAGTGTATGCGGAGGATGGGGGTGATGGTGCAGGGCAGCAGCAGTAACGACACGGAGTCAGTGATGCAGTCCACGGCCTTTACTCACAGTTCTTATTATCCAGACCACGTCTGCAGGTAACGGCTGCCCACGTCGTACTGTGCTCACCAGGTGAGGGGCTCAGACAACTCCCAGATAACTTTGGAGCACTTCACAGGACCCCTTTTGTGTGTCCTTTGTCTGGCCTTTCTTGCCAACACTTCTGTCCGGCTGCCTCGGGCCTCCTCTTGGTAAACTTGGCGCCAGTTTCCCTGACCCTATGTGGTGCCTTCCTAGCGGGTGTAGCGAGGGGCTGCGCCACATAAAATGTCAGAGCCTCCGGTTTCTAGCTGAGGGTCGTTTCCTGCCTCCACTAGTTCGGGGACCGGTCTCCCCCTTTGCCCTGACCCCTCCACGCAGGTGGATTCGGGCGTGCGGTGGCGACTCGCCCGTCCGCACCCCTGGGATCCCTTCATTCCTCGTTCCTGGAGCCTTCTCCGCTCCTCTTCCTTCCTTCTCCCTCTTCCAGGCCTGGGCCTCTGTTACTAGGCCCGCCTCCGGAGCAGAGCTCATGCAGAGCCCCTGCTCCCTGCCACTTCTGCTCAGACTTCTCTGCACTGAACTAAGATGGTGCCCACCTTTTATACTCCCTTCTCAATGCACCCAGGAACTGCTTCCTCCCTGCTCCTGCACTACAGGGTTCCCCTTCCTCAGTGTTCCCTCCCCCCACTCCAGCCAGGGACAGGGACTGTCGTGCCCATCTCAGGGGCATATTGGTCGCCCTGCCCCACGGCAATGTGGTGTAATGCATGCAGGTGTCGGGTCCTGATCCACACTCCATCCTTACCTGAGAGTGAGATATCACACCTCTGGGTGAGGTGCAATACGTCTGTAGCAACCGAGCCCTCAGGGTGCTACAGTTCCATTTATCTTCAGCCTAGGTGACGTATTGCGATACAGGGCCGTGATTTTGGCTATAAAAGGGTCCCCTAGACCCCTACCCCAAGCTTTTTAAGAGAATCATATATGGCGTGCCAGGAGTCTCTATGGAATGCTTTCTCAGCATCCAACGAGAGTATCTAATTACAAATTTTTAACTGCATCTAGCCCAGGAAATACTTTGTGCCTAGTAGCAGTGTCTGCTAGTCAGCGGATTATCCCGGCTGTTAAGCAAGCTACACCACCTGTAGTTTAGACACTTAATTTTTTCAAAGGAAATGCTTCGGGACCATGGGATACTTAGTGAAGAGCATCAGGAGGCACCCCAAGGCATAGGGGCTGGGACTGGCAGTAGGATGCCTTGCGGTGGACAGCCGAGCTCGATCCTTATAAAAGCTTTTTAACTGCAGCAGCTTTAGTGGACGCTACTGGAGCTGGAATTACGCGGCTGCTGGCATGAGACTTGCCCTCCAATAGATCCTTGTAAATGGATTTAAAGTGTATTCATTCAAATTAGAGAGACAATTTAAATTAAAAAGCTTAGAGCTGCCTCCACCACAGGGGGGCTCGCTCGACCCACCAGCGGACAGGCACCAGTATTGGGAGAGGGGGGCTGGCCGTCAGGGTTCACCGCGGCTCTGGCACAAACCCGGCGACACGGAGGTGGCACGGGCAGGAGCGGACTGGCCGTGTCGGCTTCTCACTTTTTGGATTTTAGAAGGGCATGACATGCCTATATCTGTGTCTCCCCCTCCTTTTACTCCTCCACCTCTTTTATTTTCGCATGACTATATGTACTTGTCACTTTTCCATGTGTTAGTTATGTCTTCTGAGCAGTTTGTCAGCTTTTGGACACCTTTGAAGGTGTTTTCTATGTGTTTTTGTTTGCCTGCCATTGGTTTTAACGGTGTTCGAAGGTGTTCGACGAACAGTTCGACGAACAGTTCGGCGAACACACGGGTGTTCGACGAACCGAACCGAACTCGAACACTACGGGGGTGGCTCAACACTAGTTGCAGTAGCTTAACAAGATGGTTTTGATGCCCCTTGGAAGAGACGTGGAGGTTGCAGTAGCTTAACAAGATGGTTTAAATGCCCCTTGGAAGAGACGTGGAGGATGCTGTAGCTTAAAAAGACTGTTTTAATGCCCCTTGGAAGAGACGTAGAGGTTCAGTAGCTTAATAAGACGGTTTAAATGCCCCTTGGAAGAGACGTGGAGATTGCAGTAGCTTAAGAAGACGGTTTTAATACCCCTTGGAGAAGTGGTGGAGATCTCAGTAGCTTAACAAGACGGTTTTAATGCACCTTGGAGAAGTGGTGGAGGTCGCAGTAGCTTAACAAGATGGTTTTAACGCCCCTTGGAAGAGACGTGGAGTTTGCAGTAGCTTAACCAGATGGTTTAAATCCCCCTTGGAAGAGACGTGGAGGTCGCAGTAGCTTAACAAGACTGTTTAAATGCCCCTTGGAAGAGTGGTGGAGGTTGCAGTAGCTTAACAAGACGGTTTAAATGCCCCTTGGAAGAGACTTGGAGGTTGCAGTAGCTTAACAAGATGGTTTATATGCCCCTTGGAAGAGACGTGGAGGTCACAGTAGCTTAACAAGATGGTTTAAATGCCCCTTGGAAAAGTGGTGGAGGTCACAGTGGAATAAAAACACAATATCAATGCCCCTGGGAAAAGTGGTGGAGGTCGCAGTAGCTTAACAAGACTGTTTAAATGCGCCTTGGAAGTGTGGTGGAAGTTACAGTAGCTTAACAAGACGGTTTAAATTCCCCTTGGAAGAGACGTGGAGGTCGCAATAGCTTAACAAGACGGTTTTAATGCCCCTTGGAAAAGTGGTGGAGGTCGCATTAGCTTAACAAGACGGTTTTAATGCCCCTTACAAGAGCCATGCAGTACAGCATATTAAAAAGATTATTCCTATTATTGGGGAGTGGGTCTCCCATAGTCTTTGCCTATGCCTTCCAAGCAAAAGCTGCCAAAAATTAGGACGGAGGAACTTGCAATGCTGGCAACACGGACCACAGTCACCTTGGTGGTATAGTGGTGGTGGAGGCTGAGGATAAGGAGAAGAGCGAAAAAAAGTCTAATTGAGGAAGCGAATACCCATGTGTGGGTGTGAAGCGGAGCATGGAAATAACACAGCGGATTTCACTTTGTTAATCTGCTGCCATTTGGTGATGATGAAAAGTCTAGCCCAATCCAGCCCTTGTTCATTTTGATAAGGGTCAGCTTGTCAGCATTGTCAGTTGACAGGCGAGTGCGCCTATCAGTTATAATTCCCCTAGTGGCACTAAAAACACGCTCTGATAGCACGCTAGGGGCAGGGCAGGCCAGGACCTCCAAGGCGTACAGAGCAAGTTCATTCCAAGTGTCCAACTTGGATACCCAATAATTAAAAGGCACAGAGGAATCACGGAGGACGCTGGTACGGTCGGCAAGGTACTCCCTCACCATCTTTTGAAACTTTCCACTCCTTGTGAGAGTACCCCGCGCCTCAGGGTCCGTCCGAAGGGAGGGTCTGAGAAAACTGTCCCAGAACGTTGACAGTGTTCCCCTGCCTTTGCTGGATTGGAGTTGTGTCTCTCTCGCCTGTACGCCTTGGTTGGTCAACGAACTGTGACCTCTGCCGCTAGCGTGTTCAGATGGGAATTTTTTGTAACAGTTCTGTAGCAAGGGCCTTCTGGTACTGCCCCATTTTTGTAGACCTCTCCAACTCAGGAATAAGAGAGTGAAAGTTCTCCTTGTAGCGGGGGTCTAAAAGTGTCACCAACCAGTAATAATTGTCACCCAACATTTTGGCAACGCGAGGGTCATGGTTAAGGCAGCGTAACATAAAGTCAGCCATGAGTGCCAGACTGGAAACAGGCAAGACTTCCGTGTCCTCACCAAGATGACGACTGACCATGCTCTCCTCCTCCTCCTCCCCTCTGTCCTCAGGCCACCCACGCTGAACCGACTGTATGACAACTGTTCAGGTACTACCGTCTACAGCGCATGATACCAGCTCCTGTTCTTCCTCCTCCTCCTCCTCTCACTCATTGTCCCCCAATGCACGTTGGGATGAGATGAGGCTGGGCTGTGTGTAATCGCCCATTACGGCTTCTTGATCCATCTCATCATACTGTGGCTGCAATGCCTCCTCTTTAATTCTCTGCAGAGAGCGTTTCAAAAGACAGACAAGTGGAATGCTGACGCTAATGATGGCGTCATCGCCACTCACCATCTTGGTGGACTCCTCAAAGTTTGTCAAGATGGTACATATGTCAGACATCCAGGTCCACTCCTGAGGTCTTATGTGTAGAGTCTGACCTGAATATCGACGGCCTTGTTGCAGCTGGTACTTGACAACTGCTCTCTTCTGCTCACAAATCCTTTGAAACATGTGGAGGGTAGAATTCCAATGTGTGGGGACATCACACACCAGTCGGTGTGCCAGAAGCTGCAAACGCTGCTGCAACACAGGAAGGGCGGCGGAAGCAGTAGCCGACTTGCGAAAATGAGCTGACAGACGGCGTACTTTGACGAGCAGATCTGGCAACTCGGGGTACGATTTAAGAATCCGCTGAACCATGAGGTTAAGCACATGAGCCAGGCATGGTACGTGTGTGATCTCGCCCCTCCTCAGAGCCGCCACCAGGTTTCAGCCATTGTCACACACGACCATGCCTGGATGTAGGTTCAGCGGTCTCAGCCACAGATCTGCCTGCTCTTTCACAGCTGTCCACAACTCACAAGCAGTGTGAGGTTTATCACCTAAGCTTATGAGTTTCAGCACAGCCTGTTGCCGCTTGGCTGAGGCAGTACTGCAGTGCTTCCAGCTTGTAACTGATGTGGTGATATGAGATGGAGGCTGAACATGAGGAGGAGGAGGAGGATGATGATGAGCAGGAGCTGTACACTGTGGGGGCCACTCTGACTGACATAGGGCCCGCAATCCTCAGTGTGGGGAGGATGCGTTCCATCCCAAGGTCCGACTGGGTCCCGGCTTCCACTATGTTTACCCCGTGTGCCGTCAGGGAGATGTACCGTCCCTAGCCGCAAGCACTTGTCCACGTGTCTGTTGTCAGGTGGACTCTCCCAGTAACTGCGTTGTTGAGGGCACGGCAGATGTTTTGAGACACGTGCTTGTGTAGTGCGGGGATGGCACACCGGGCAAAATAGTGTCGGCTGGGGGCCGAGTACCGAGGGACGGCCACCGCCATAAGGTTGCGGAAGCATTCCGTCTCCACCAGCCTAAAAGGCAGCATTTAGGACTGTGGCCTGTGGGGCGTTGGTTGAGAATTTGCACTTTCGTTCAAAGCTCTGGTATATGGACAATTGAACGCTGTGGTGGGATGTGGACATGGACGTTGATGCTGTTTATTGAGAAACTACCATAACAAGTGAAGACTGAGAGTAGGGGGCATCTTTGCATGCAGTATGGACAGGGGATTGCCTTGCACGCACAACAGGGGTTTCTATTACACGCACAACAGCGGAAGAAGCAGTGGTGACATCCGCTGACACTGGTCGTGGACCCTGGGGTTCACCCCACAAATTCGAGTGCTTTGCTGCCATGTGCCTGATCATGCTGGTGGTGGTCAGGCTGGTAGTTTTGTCACCCCTGCTGATGCTGGCATGGCAGGTGGTACAAATGGCCTTTATGTGGTTATCAGCAGAGTCTTTAAAAAAATTCCAGACTCTGGAAGACCTACCGGTTGCACTGGCAATGTCCCTCGTGTTGATGTTACGGGGAACTGTTGGCCGCCTTATGTGTGTGGCCACCACACTGCTTCTTCCTGCCTGTTGGGGTACTCTGCCTCCCTCCCCCTGTGTGCTGCTGGCCTCGCTCTGTGTGTCCTCCTGCCCCATTGGGTTAGTTACTAGATCATCCACCACCTCCTCCTCTTCCACTTGCGCACCACGATCCTCCTCCTCACTTCCTGGCAATTGTGTCTCGTCATCGTCCACCTCTTGTGACAAATTGCCAGCTTCGACTTCCTCTGGCCGTGGCTGTTCAAATATTTGGGCATCGCTACATGGGATCTCCTCTTCCACCACTTGAAGCGGAGCAGGTGAGGGGCACAAATATGGAAATGGACCAGTGAACAGCTCTTCAGAGTGTCCAAGTGTGGGATCAGTTGCTGTCTGACGACACTCGGCATGGTGGGAGGAAGGAGCATCAGGGTGAGGAGGAGTATGCGGTCAAGACTCACAGCTACTAAAACTTGACTGTGTGGAAGACAGACTGGAGGTGGTGGTGCCCTGGTAACTGGAAGTATTATCTGCTATCCAATTAATAACCTGTTCACACTGATCAGTTCGCAATAGTGGTCTTGTTGTGTTCTTCCCTAGTAATTCGGTCAAGAACTGGGAGCGAGAAGATGTGGCTGTTGGTTGTGGCACATTTTCACCTTGGCCACGGCCCCATCCTCTACACACACCATCACCAGAATGTCCAGTTACACGTCCCTTGCCACGCACCTTGCCCATTGTAAATGAAGTAAAATAGCTTACACTCGCACTTTCAATGGAAAAAGGGTAATAAAAAGGAGATTAGAACCGTGGAAGAGGAAAACCACAGTTCTATTTCTATGGCCTACACCAGAATCTTTTAAACAGATATATTTGTGTCTGAACAGTCAGGTAGACACTATTACTGTTTTTCTTTACGGAAAAAAAACCAAAAGCTGGATAATACAGAGATTTGAACCGTGGAACTACAAAACCACAGTTCTAATTTACAGGCGTATACCAGACTTTTTAAATACACTGTGTTCCAAATTATTATGCAAATAATATTTTCTCAGATTTTCCCAAATTACCTATATGAATTGCAGTCATTGTAATTTTCCAGTCAAATAACTATTAGAGTACAATTGAAAGGTTTTTGTACAAACTGCCTATGATAACAGTATATTTTTTTAAAAAATAAAAAACTCAAACTGCACTCAAAATGCATGTTCCAAATTATTATGCACAGCAGAGTTTTCAACCTTTTCATTTTAATAAAGAACAAAAAATGGTCATTTTTGAAATTATAAGCATTAGCAGGTTATTACAAACTGAAATCAAACAGTTTTCAACTCAAAACTTTATTCTAGGTGATGTTACATTTGCACATAGGACCCCTTGTTCGAAAGGAGCTTCTGAACTGTATGGTCCATTGAATTTGTCAGGTTTTGGATGGTTTCTGCTTTAATTGTTTTGCATGAGGACAGAATACCCTCCCAGAGCTGTTGCTTAGATGTGAACTGCCTCCCGCCATCATAGACACTCCTTTTGATGATGCTCCAGAGGTTCTCAATGGGGTTGAGGTCAGGGGAGCATGGGGGCCACACCATAAGTTTGTCCCCTTTTATGCCCATAGCAGCCAGAGATGCAGATGTGTCAGTCCATGCCGCACTCTTTGCTCCAGTTCCTGCTTTGTGCATGTCTCTTGTCTAATTGCTTAGGGCGTCGGCGCGTTTTTCTTCTTGAGTCTTATAGCTACTGTGTGCACAGTCCTAATGTGTCACCAGCCTATTGCTGTGAGTCACTGGATACTTAAACCCCCTCCACCCAGTAGGAGGTGCCTGAGCAACTCTTTCACTCAGTTTGTCTTTTCAAACTGAGGTGCCAGGTCCTGTCCTGACTCTAGTCTGTCCGTCACCCTGGGGGCTGATTACCCAGGGTCTTTTCCTGTACCTGTGACTTCTAGTCTGTTTCTGCCACCGTGGGTGCCGAGTACCCAGGGCCGCTACCTGTATCTCTGACTTCTAGTCTGTTTTCCGCCACCCTGGGGGCTGAGTTCCCAGGCTCGTTCCTGTATCTTGTTCCTGGTTCTGATCCTGTCTGAACAGTGTCCTAGTCTGTTACCTGTTTGTCTGTCTGTTCCTTTCCCTTTTCCTGCAGTATCTGAACCTGCACCTAACTCCAACTCATTGTCTCTGTTCTTCTGTTTGTGAGTTTTGTGTCACTCTCTACTTCATTGTAAGTACCTTGTGTGTATCTGGTTCTGCTTGTCCACTTTTCCTTCCTCCGTATCTACCTCCTGTGTTCTAACCATCTTCCTGTATTTTCCAGTCTGTTCCATTTTGCTCCGTTCTGCTTGTTCACCGCGCCTGCGGTTTTGCTCCGCTCTGCTTTTTCTCCTCACCTGCGATTTTGCTCTGCTCTGCTTGTCTACCGCATCTGCGGGTTTTACTCTGCTCAGCTTGTCTACCGCATCTGCGGTTTTGCTCTGCTCAGCTTGTCTACCGCATCTGCGGTTTTGCTCTGCTCAGCTTGTCTACCGCATCTGCGGGTTTTGCTCTGCTCAGCTTGTCTACCACATCTGTGGGTTTTGTTCTGCTCAGCTTGTCTACCACATCTGCGGGTTTTTCTCTGCTCAGCTTGTCTACCGCATCTGCGGGTTTTCCTCTGCTCTGTTCGTCTACCGCACCTGCGGCTCCGTTCCTGTGTCCCAGTCTGTACAGGTCCCTATCCTGCCTGTGTTTCTACCTGCCAGTACTTGCCTCTCTGCATGTCAGCCGTGCCTGCCTGTGCCCACCTGTCTGCACGCCAGCCGTGCCTGCCAGTGCCCACCTGTCTGCATACCTGCTGTGCCTGTCAATATCCACCTGTCTGCATACCAGCCGTGTTTGCCAGTACCCACCTGTCTACATGCCAGTCTAACCTGCCTGTTTCTGCATTTCCTGATGTGGGTCAACAGCTGTGACCGGGGTCTGACCTGGAGAAGCACCTGGTCCCTCTGCTCGCTTCCTCCTTGGTTCACGGAGTCGACTGAGCCACCGTGCAACCTTGGTCGGATCGGGTTGATACTTAGTTACGCCCCTCCAGGCACTCCTCGGTTCATGGTACAGTGGGATCACTAATCACGTTCATGCCAGTCAGTTCGGGCACGAGCGTAACAGATTTGAACCGTGGAAATGCAAAACCACAGTTATATTTTTCTGGCCTACACCAGACTCTTTTAAACAGAAATATTGGTGTCTGAACAGTCAGGGAGACACTATTACTGTATTTTTTTACGGCAAAAAATGCAAAAAGCAGGATAATACAAAGATTTGACCCATGGAACTGCAAAACCACAGTTTTATTTTTCTGGCCTACACCAGTGTAGTGCCGGCGTCCCTGCCCTCTGCTAGGCAGGGACGCTGTTCCCCTCACCGCTCTGCTGCGTGCCCGGCGTCCCTCTCCCGCTCTGCTGGCAGCGCACGCTCCTTCCCGGCCACTGTGCTTAGGGTGCGCGCGCGCGCCCTCCCTCCCTCTTAAAGGGGCCGCGCGCGCCGTCCTAAGGAGTCCCCGGCCAATGGCCGGAGGACTTTACCGTATATAAGGCACCTCCTCCAAAATGGAGGTGCCCGAGCAATGTTGTTTGCACCTGTGTCTCACCTGTGCTTCAGCCGTCAGGTCCCGTTGCCAGTTACCTGCCAGTTACCTGCCAGATTCCTGCCTGATTTCTTGCTACCTGCCTGCTAGTCTGAGGTCCGACGGTCTGCCTTACTAATCCTGTCAGTCTGTCTAAGGACCAGCCTGCCCGCTCACCTGGGAGCGCACATCAGCTACCTGCCTGCTTGCCTGAGGTCCGACGGTCTGCCTTCCAACTCCTGTCAGTCTGTCTATGGACCAGCTTGCCCGCTCACCTGGGAGCGCACATCTGCTACCTGCCTGCTAGCCTACCTGGAGGCTCCGCCGTCACGTGCTGTGACCACCTGCCTGTCCAGAGACTTCTGCCCGCTCACCTGGGAGCGCTCATCTGCTACCTGTCTGCTTGCCAACCCGGAGGCTCGGCCGTCACGTGCTGTGACCACCCGCCTGTCCAGAGACTTCTGCCCGCTCACCTGGGAGCGCTCATCTGTCGCCTGTCCGCTGGTCTTCCTGGAGGCTCCGCCGTCACATGCTGTGACCACCCGTTCATCCAGAGACTCTCGCCTGCTCACCTGGGAGCTCACGTCTATCTTCAGCCGCCACAGGTCGTACCAACCCTATACCTAGAGACTGCCCCGGTCACTTGACGTGTCCTCCAGTCCGTTCACTCAGAGACTGTCCCGTTCACTCAGAGACTGTCCCGTTCACCTGCTGAGACTTCCAGCCCGTCTTCCCTGGTCGCCACCCGCTCCCTTACAAGGACCGCCCCCTTGTATAGTAGCTCAGAGGTTCCGCCTCCCAGACCCGTTACAACCAGACTCTATTAAACAGATATATTGGTGTCTGACTAGTCAGGGAGACACTATTACAGTTTTTTTTTTACGGCAAAAAATGCAAAAAGCAGGATAATAGAGAGACCTGTGGAACTGCAAAACCACAGTTATATTTTTCTGGCTTACACCAGACTCTATTAAACCGATATACTAGTGTCTGAACAGTCACAGACACACTCAATTATTTTTGGGGGGGGTGGGGAGGGGATGCCAAAAGGTTAATAAGATGCGTATTTGGACAGTCTGACTGAGGGAAAAAAAAAAATACAGGATTTAGATGAAAAAAAAAAAAAATTTTCCTGGCCCCTGAGGCCGGTGTGATAAGTCTAGCAATTTGACCAACAGGAGCACACAGGACTGTAATGCAGCGTTTGCTGGTATAATCACTGCGTCTCCTATACTGCCTGCCTGCCTGATATCTGGGATGGATATTAGTCCTGAGAAGGACTGTTTGTTTGATTTGGCAGGCTTTAGAGACCCTACACTACCTATTTTGCACTATATATCTCTCCCTAACTCAGCAGCACTCTCCCTACACCGTCTGATCCGGAGCGACTGTGTCCAAGATGGCAGCGCCCGGTTTTAAATACTCGAGGTGACGCTGTGCTGCCAGCCAATCACTGTAATGCCCACAAACAACATGGCTGCGGCATTACAGTGACTGGCTGGCAATCCCTGCATGTTCATTGGCTCTGTAAAGAGCGCCAAACGTGCAGGGCGGAGACCCGAGCTCCCGCCCGAGTAACCCGGAAATGCCCAGTGCTCGCCGAACATCCCGAGTAGTGAGATGCTCGGGCGAGTTCCGAGCAGTGTCGAGCATGCTCGCTCAACACTAATCACTCACCATTGTCATTTGCTTGCGCTATGAGCAGAGCTATCAAAGAACAATGTTGAGAGTAGTATTCATCCCTTTGTTGTTAAAACTGTGTGAAAATAACCCAAGAATGTAATAAATTGCAATTGCCTGGATAGAGACGACCACACATGTACAGTAGCAGAATAACTTGCAAAATTTAGCGGTCTCCGGACCTGCGCTCAGGTTAGCGCAGATCAGGGGCCCACTTTTTATGATCAAATTTTTCAATAAAACCACCCAAACACATATACTGTAATTAAGCATATACTCTAATTATTTCTTTAAGTAAAATCAACACAAATAGTTTAATAATTTTTTTTTTTTATAAATAATATATATAAACTGTATTATAAAAACAATAAAGTCTGAAAAAAATTGACAAAACATGTCAAGTAACACAATAAACTTTAAGGACAAACAATGTCCAAAACTTTAGAATGTCCAAAAATGAACCAAGGTTCTTTGGCCGACCTATGAACAGTTTTGGGCCATAAAGTACGGGCAGCATCTGTAGGGTGTTTCAGTATATAAAACTAAACACCTTTTATTACAGTCCCCAACGCCTGAAGCCTGGTCTAGGTGACTATAAGAAAAGGTGTTTTTTAACGCAGTCTGTCATTGTATAAAAAATGGTGAATATAAGGATCTACAGGTGCTGTCTGTATTTTTTATGGTCTAAACCTGGTGACAGGGGGTATATTAATTTATAGAAACTGGTGGTAATCAGGTTCATAGCCATATCCTGTAAACATGTCCTGGGACAAGGTGATGTTTGGAGAGGGACCAGGAAGCTGACCAGCTGCTCCAGGGGCTGGTGGGCGACCAGCTGCTGGTGGAGGTCCACTGGGATTAAACAGATTAAATATACCATTAATACCATTAATTATGGTCTGTCCTGAGGGCAAAGGCGATGGTCCGTCAATAGCGATGAACAGAGCGTTGACTGCTGTCATGTAAAGGTTCTGCTTGTCCCGTGGCATTGTTCTAAGGCGGCCTGCAAAAGACGACCCAAATTTGTCCAGGTCATCTTCATTTGTGGCCCTGTCCATAAGACTAAGGGTACCAGTCGTCAGGGCTTCAATGAGACGACTCACACCCCTTGGCTTTTGGACTTTTTGTTTGCCGCCCTTCTCAATGTCACGGGACGGGCAGAACTAGCCCCCATCCCAGTGGACCTCGACGCACCACCAGCAGAGCTACCAGCAGCACCAGAAGCAGCAGCAGAAACCGGCGTGACGTCCGCAGCAGATGTGGAAGCGGCGACCGAACCAGCAGCAGCAGAACTGGAAGGACCAGCAGCATGAGGATCCGGAGAAGAGGTTAGAAAAAAGTCCTCCGACTCATCTCCTGGTCCCTGGTTCGTGCTGGTCTGATCGTGTGGAGCTGGTGCAGGGGCCCTAATATCACCTTCAGTGCTGTAGAAAAAAGGAAAAAAGAAGGCATGTTAATACAACAGTTTAAAAAAAATAGTTTACAACTAATTATTGTGAAATTACCTCTGCAAACTCCTGCTAGTCAAGATGAAGCTCAGTCAGCTGGTCTGCATATGGCCCCTTCCTTTTCATAGGCGATGTGCCGCTTCGCCCTGTCTGTGACTTGACCAATCGGTTGGTGACCGAGCGCCACCTTTTTTTAACATCATCCACTGCAATAACAAAAAACAAAACAATTTATGGTCTGCATTTCCAACATAAATCAAATTACAAATGACTCCCCCCTGGGCCGTGGGGCACCCGGAACCGGGCTTCTGTACAATGCTGGTGGTAGTAGTGGCAACCCGATCCCGTGGCTCAGGGTGGTCAGACCAAATTGTGCCAGTCTATTTATAGATTTATGAATGTCCGACTACGCCACCTGTGGATTGCGGTCAGAGATAACCGCCGCTGCAAGGCAGACCGCTGAGGCTGGTGTTAGTGTGCAGCACAGGGGTAGGATAACCGCAATAGTCAAAGTTCAGAGCCCGTTTCAAACAGTTCTGGGTCTTTATTGCAGAAGTAACTAATGACCCAACAGTAGTACCGGGTAGGAATGGGCCTGGGTATCTGAGAGCATTCGGGCAAGCCCCACTGGTCAGGGTGAGTGTGTAGGCCTACCGTTCTCTCTATGCTCTTTCTGACTATCCCCCTTTTCGTGGTGTAATAGCCCACGTCCCTGAGCTGGCCGTGTACTTCTCACCTGTATGGCTTGCGACTCGGGCTTTAGGTACTTTTTGCTTTCACCTGCTGTACTGGTCCCTCTGTGTGGCGGAGCCTCCAGGCTTCTTAGGCCAAGGGACTTGAAATCCCTCGCGGGTTGGTTCTCTGCTGCTGGGCTTACAACCCTGACAGCCTCAGACCCCAATGTCTGGTGGTGATTCTCTCAGCCAGGACCGGCTCTCGTCGCCTCTGTCCCTGGCTCGCAGTCTCTCCTCTGCCTCACGGACTCCTCAGCTGCTGCTGACCTGTCCCTCTTCTCTGAGAACCCTTCTGGACACTTCAGAAGTGGGTTCTGGACTCTCTAACCCTGCCCCAGTTCCAGCTTTTATAGGGCAGCCTGCTCCCCCTACTGGCCTGGGACTGGAGGTGCTGCATGCTAATTGTCCCTGACCAGGGAACCTCCCTCCTGCTCTCAGACACAGCCTTTAATATTTGTGGCATCCAGGCCTGGGGTGACACATTCCCCCCTAGTAAAATTTAGTACTCCGGACTAAACAGGAAGCACAAATACAGGGTATAAATGATAACATAACATATTTACAAGCACATTTTGTCCTTAAGGCCACGGTGAAGTTTTGAACGGAGCGGGGACCTGTCTCCATAAACCCCAAGTTCCTGGCCTTGGGCATGGCGACAAGGCTGAGCTACCTACTTTGGACCACAAGAGGGCCACGCCGGACAGGTTTTTCTTCTGTGGCCATTTTCGCAAGAGGGCACCCAGTGCAACTATTTACAAGACAGTTCCGGCCATTCAGTGTCCATGACCTGTCAGTCCATTGTATCTAGGAAAACTGGGAAAACAGTATTAATAACCAGGTAACAAGTATAAAACATTAACTATATACTTTGCATTTAGACTTTCCAGCGAGCTGGTATTTGACCCCTAGTGCTCCGGGTTGACCTGCGCAACCCACTGTCTGGTGGTGGTCTAACCTGGCTTTCCCCACTAGCATTTAGGGTACAGCTACTAGCTGGGTTTACAGGCAGGGCAGGCAGCTGTCTGCGGGTCCTTTGGTTTACCGCAAGCATGGCAGGCTCACTGTCAGCAGAGGGTTGACTCTCCTGGGCTGCTGGCATGGGTTCTTCTGCTACCGGGACTGCTTGTTCCTCTTGTTCTTCCTGTTCTCCCGTAGGCTCCTGCTGAGTTGGTTGAAGGAAGTATAGGACGGGTACAACTATTGCGTCGTTTATCCGAGTCCAGGACCGGGGGAACTCTCCGAGAATGGTGCTGACCATTTCTTCCTTGTCCACTGCGGGCCCAAGGTCATCTTGATCTTTACTTGGACTCTGCAGTTGCTCGGGGCACCGTTTTAGGTGGTCTCTGGAGATAGTGCTAGTGGTTTCACCTCGATCCTTGGTAATCACACATACCTTCGGGTTGTTGTGGTCGGACTGCAGTACTGTGTACGGGTCGCTCTCCCACTGATCATCTAGCTTGTGTAGCCTTCTCTTCTGCTTCAGTACCTGCTCACCAGGTTCCAGGGGACCAGCAGGGGCATGTTGGTTGAAGAGCCTCTCTTGCTTTTCTCTCGCTTGAGCCAGACTCCACTCCACACTCTCCTGTACCTTCTTGTACTGTAGCCGCCGTTCTGTATCCCAGTCCGCGTCTGGGGAGGTGTCCTCGGGTGTCAGGACTCCCATCTCCAGGTCTTCCGGCAGCTGACCTGGTCTTGCTCGCATCAGGTAAGCTGGGGTGCAATTTGTAGCATTCACCGGGATATGGTTGTATAAGTCAATCAGGTCTGGCAGCTTCTCCGGCCACAGGCTGCGTTCTTCCAGGGGTAACGTCTTGAGGAGATCAATGACGATATTATTCATTTTCTCACACAGCCTGTTGGTTTGCGGGTGGTAAGGCGGTGTCCGAATCTTTCTACAGCCGTAGAGGTTGCAGAACTCCTGGAAGACTTCAGCCTCAAACGCTGGACCTTGATCTGTCAAGACCTGTTCGGGATACCCGTGTGGACGGCAAAAATGTTGTTGGAAGGCTCTGGCTGCTGTTTGGGCTGTCAAGTCTTTAACGGGAGCCACCACCAGGAACCGGGAATAGTGGTCCACTATTGTCAGGGCATAGACTTAGCCCGACCGGCTTGGAGCCAACTTCACATGGTCCAGCGCTACCAGCTCAAGAGGCTGCCTGGTGACGATGGGCCTCAAGGGTGTCTTCTGGCTGGTACAGTTCTTCCTTCTGAGGTTACCTGGGCCGCAATCCCTGCACCACTTCTCTATGGCCCCTCTCATACCGACCCAGTAGAACCGCTCTCTCAGTAGGAACTCCAGTTTCTTCCACCCGAAGTGTCACGCTCTGCCATGGTAGGCCTCCAGGACAATTGCTGCATTTAGTCTTGGGACCACTACCTGCCAGGTCAGCTCGTGCATCCGGTGGTTGACAAGCCTTCTGCACAGCTTACCTTCGTAGAGGAATAGCCTGCTTTTCTCCTTTCATAACTGCTTGGCTTCTTCTGGAGCGTCCGGGCCATGGCTAGCGACTGCCTGGGTTAACATGTCTTTCACCAGGCGTATTGCAGGGTCACTATCTTACGTTTCAGCCCAGCCATGGTGGGGTAAGGGGTTGAACATGACGGTGGTTAGGTCTTTGTCTCTTACCCGGTGAGAATACTGAGTGGCCCCATACCGGTGGAACGCAGGGAGCTCTACTTCCTCCAGCTCTTCCGAGTCTTCTTCTCCTTCGGGTAGGTGGGGCATTCTTGATAGGGCGTCTGCATTGGTGTTGGTTCTGGGTCTTTATTGCAGAAGTAACTAATGACCCAACAGTAGTACCGGGTAGGAATGGGCCTGGGTATCTGAGAGCATTCGGGCGAGCCCCACTGGTCAGGGTGAGTGTGCAGGCCTACCGTTCTCTCTATGCTCTTTCTGACTATCCCCCTTTTCGTGGTGTAATAGCCCACGTCCCTGAGCTGGCCGTGTACTTCTCACCTGTATGGCTTGCGACTCGGGCTTTAGGTACCTTTTGCTTTCTCCTGCTGTACTGGTCCCTCTGTGTGGCGGAGCCTCCAGGCTTCTTAGGCCAAGGGACCTGAAATCCCTCGCGGGTTGGTTCTCTGCTGCTGGGCTTACAACCCTGACAGCCTCGGACCCCAATGTCCGGTGGTGATTCTCTCAGCCAGGATCGTCTCTCGTCGCCTCTGTCCCTGGCTCGCAGTCTCTCCTCTGCCTCACGGACTCCTCAGCTGCTGCTGACCTGTTCCTATTCTCTGAGAACCCTTCTGGACACTTCAGAAGTGGGTTCTGGACTCTCTAACCCTGCCTCAGTTCCAGCTTTTATAGGGCAGCCTGCTCCCCCTACTGGCCTGGGACAGGAGGTGCTGTATGCTAATTGTCCCTGACCAGGGAACCTCACTCCTGCTCTCAGACACAGCCTTTAATATTTGTGGCATCCAGGCCTGGGGTGACACACAAATATATATAAAAATATACTACAACTATCTAAAAAAAAAAAAAAGTACTAATTTCTTTTTGGGCCGCTTTGTTAGCGTCCACCCACAGCGGATACATTTCTGTAACTACAGCGGGCCATGCATCTTTTCTCCGCTGTTTGTCCTTGTACACAGGGCTGGCCCGGTCCCATATTTCGGGATATTTCTCCACCTACAATGTATTACATAACGTCAGTGAATTCATTTTAAAACCAAAAAGGGTGTAATATATTCACTGCTCAAAAAATATCGGGAACATCTAAACAACAGACTATAACTCCAAGTAAATCAAACTTCTGTGAAATCAAACTGTCCACTTAGGAAGCAACACTGACTGACAATCAATTTCACATGCTGTTGTGCAAATGGAATAGACAATAGATGGAAATTATTGGCAATTATCAAGACACCCTCAATAAAGGAGTGGTTCTGCAGGTGGGGACCACAGACCACATCTCAGTACCAATGCTTTCTGGCTGATGTTTTGGTCACTTTTCAATGTTGGTTGTGCTTTCACACTCGTGGTAGTGTGGCACCCCAGGGGTCTGGTTACCACAGTAATAGAAATATTACGTCTGAGAGCAAGTGGGAGGTTTCTCTGGTCAGGAGCCCTTAAGCATGCAACACTTCCTGCCCAGACCTGGGAGGGGAGGAATCTGCCCTATATAAACTGGGTCTGGGGCGGGATTAGTGAGTTGAGTCAGAGCCTGGAGAGGGAAAGTTACAGCAGGAGCTCTGTAGGAGCTAGGAGCAGAAGACCAGGGGCTGGAAGCTAAGCAGAGATGTAGCTCGCCCTGGCAGAAGAATCTGATAACCGGACACCGGAGTCCGAGGCTGTGGGGACTGATATCCACCCAGCAGCAGAAACCAGCCGGCAGGGGATTCCAGGTCCTCTGGCCATAGAAGCCTGGAGGCTCAGTCACAAAAAAGGGACCAGCACCGCCATCCAGGAGCGGAGGCTAACAGAAGGCCCCAAGTCACCAGCCATACGGGTGAGCACTACACGGTATACTCAGGGACGTGGGCTACTTCTACCCGCTTACAGCAAGGTAGCCAGGAAGAGTGCAGATAGACGGGGAGGCCTACAACTCCACCTGGCCAGGGGAACTCCTGCTTGCTCGCAGACTGACCAGGCCCCTTATGCTAGCCAGTACTCCCGGGAGGGTCTGCCTTTATATCACCAGTAAAGACCCTGAACTGCACTGCAAAGACTCTGAGTCGTTCCTGCTCATCGCCGCACCAGCACTACTAGTGCTGGGACGCCCGCGCACCATCACTCCCATCATCCACATTCCCTGCCCTGAGGCCATACTCCTCCCGTGGGGAGTTATCCCATCTCTTGCTGCGCACACCACACCAGCCTCAGCGGACTGCCTCGCAGCGGCGGTACACCCTGACCGCAATCCACGGCTGGCGTAGTCGGACAATTAACCTAAAACCCACAAAATACCGCCATTGGCCTGACCACCCTGAGCCACGGGACCGGGTAGCCGCCACGGAAACTACAACCCCCAGAGACCCGGCCCCGGGTATCCCACACACATCCACACTAGGCCCAGGGGGCGCGTCAGTCGCATGAGACGGACCCTACAACCCACAGAAGTTGCTCAGGTAGTGCAGCTCATCCAGGATGGCACATCAATGCGAGCTGTGGCAAGAAGGTTTGCTGTGTCTGTCAGCGTAGTGTCCAGAGGCTGAAGGTGCTACCAGGAGACATGCCAGTACACCAGGAGATGTGGAGGGGGCCGTAGGAGGGCAACAACCCTGCAGCAGGACCTCTACCTCCGCCTTTGTGCAAGGAGGAACAGGAGGAGCACTGCCAGAGCCCTGCAAAATGACCTCCAGCAGGCCACAAATGTGCATGTGTCTGCACAAAAGGTTAAAAACCGACTCCATGAGGGTGGTATGAGGGCCCGACGTCCACAGATGGGGGTTGTGCTCACAGCCCAACACCTTGCAAGACGCTTGGCATTTGCCACAGAACACCAGGACTGGCAAAGTCGCCACTGGCGCCCTGTGATGTTCACAGATGAAAGCAGGTTCACACTGAGCACATGTGACAGATGTGACAGAGTCTGGAGATGCCGTGGAGAGTGATCTGCTGCCTGCAACATCCTTCAGCATGACCGGTTTGGCAGTGGGACATTAATGGTGCGGGGTGGCATTTCTTTGGAGGGCCGCACAGACCTCCATGTGCTCGCCAGAAGTAGCCTGAGTGCCATTAGGTACCGAGATGAGATCCTCAGACCCCTTGTGAGACCATATGCTGGTGCGGTTGGCCCTGGGTTCCTCCTAATGCAGGACAATGCCAGACCTCATGTGGCTGGAGTGTGTCAGCAGCTCCAGCAAGATGAAGGCATTGAAGCTATGGCCTGGCCCGCCCATTCCCCAGACCTGAATCTGATTGAGCACATCTGGCACATCATGTCTCGCTCCATCCACCAACACCTGGTGCTGGTTGCACCACAGACTGTCCAGGAGTTGGCGGATACTTTAGTCCAGGTCTGAGAGGAGATCCCACAGGAGACCATCCGCAACCTCATCAGGAGCAAGCCCAGGCGTTGTAGGTAGGTCATACAGGCACGTGGAGGCCACACACAATACTGAGCCTCATTTTGACTTTTTTTTAAGGACATTACATCAAACTTGGATCAGCTTACATCAAACTTGGATCAGCCTGTAGTGTGTTTTTTCACTTTAATTTTGGGGGTGACTCCAAATCCAGGCCTCCATTAGTTAATAAATTTCCATTGATGATTTTTGTGTGATTTTGTTGTCAGCACATTCAACTTTGTACAGAACAAAGTATTAAATGAGAATATTTCATTCATTCAGATCTAGGATGTGTTATTTGAGTGTTCCCTTTATTTTTTTTGAGCAGTGTATATACATACATACATAGACACACATAAACACACACGCAAAAGCTATGCAGATATGTACGCATGTGTGTATATATGCGCGCGCACACAAACACAACAACCAACCCCCCCATATCCCATTACGGCTCTTTCACACATCAGAATCTCCGGTATGAGTGGTGATGACTTTTTCCACACATGCCAGAGACACCGAAATTCACAGACCCATTCCAATGTATGCTCGCACACGCATATCTGCAGTAACGTAGATAAGCGGACGTGAGAAACTGCCCTTACATTGTATGCAGGAGCTTTGAGTGAATGAACCTACATACGCTGTACAATAATCTAACATTTCAATATATTAAAAAAAAAAAAAATACGTGGGCTCCCACAGAATTTTCATAACTAGCAAAGGGAAAGCAGATGGTAGAGGGCTGATGTTATAGTCTGGGAAGCAGCCAATAATCATTGCCCCTTCCCTTGCTATTAATACCAGGCCACAGCAGTTACCTTAGCCTTTACTGGCCTTTTTACCGGGGACCCCCCCCCAAAAAAATGACGTGGGATCCCCCTATAAATTGTAGCCAGCAAAGGCTAGGCGAACAGCTGTGACCTGATATTAATAGCCTAGAAGGGGGCCATGGTTATAGGTCCCCTCCCAGGCTATAAATATCAGCTCTCAGCCACCCCAGATTTGGCAAATCAAATTTGTGCGCCATATCTGGCGCTTAGCCTCGCTCTTCCACGCTGCCCTGGTTCGGTGGCAGGGGGTAATTGTGTTAGGGTTCATGTCAGCCGTAGCTGGCATGAAGCCCAGGTTAGTAATGAGGGATGTCTATAAGACACCCCCATTACTAACCTACAAAGAGTTAAAAAAGAAATAAACACACAAACACCGAGAATTTTTTTTTAATCAAAATAAAACCCACAATTTTATTTAATTATTAGTTTACTAAAAAAAAAATAATTACTAGTGTTGAGCGAACATGCTCGACACTATTCGGTACTCGTCTGAGCATCACGCTACTCGGGTTGTTCGGCGAGCACCAAGCATTTCCGGGTTACTCGGGCGTGAGCTCGGGTCTCCGCCCTGCATGTTTGGCGCTATTTACAGAGCCAATGAACATGCAGGGATTGCCAGCCAGTCAATGTAATGCCGCAGTCATGTTGTTTGTGGCCATTACAGTGATTGGCTAACCGCGCAGCGTCACCTTGAGTATTTAAAACTGGGCGCCGCCATCTTGGACACAGTCACTCCGGATCAGACAGTGTAGGGACAGCGCTGCTGATTTAGGGAAAGATATATCCTGCAAAATAGTTAGTTTAGGGTCTGTAAAGGCTGCCAGATCAAACAAACAGTCCTTCTCAGGACTAATATCTATCCCAGATATCAGGCAGGCAGGCAGGTTTTGCCATTCCACGGTAAAAAATCTCTATTATTCAGCTTTTGGTATTTTTTACGTAAAGAAAAACAGTAATAGTTTCTCCCTGATTGTTCAGATTGTTTAAAAGAGTCGGGTGTAGGCCAGAGAAATAGAACTATGGTTTTCCTCTTCCACGGTTCTAATGTACTTTTTGTTACCCTTTTTCCATTGATAGTGCGAGTGTAAGCTATTTTACTTCCTTTACAATAGGCAAGGCGAGTGGCAAGGGACGTGGAAGTGGACGTTCTGGTGATGGTGCGTGCAGAGGACGGGGCCGTAGCCAAGGTGAAAATGTGCCACAACCAACAGCCACATCTTCTCGCTCCCACTTCTTGACTGAATTACTAGGGAAGCACAGAACAACACCAGTTTTGTGAACTGATCAGTGTGAACAGGTTATTAATTGGATAGCAGATAATACTTCGAGTTACCTGAGCACCACCACCTCCGGTCTGTCTTCCACACGGTCAACTCTTAGTAGCCGTGAGTCTCGACCGCATACTCCACCTCACCCTGATGCTCCTTTCTCCCACCATACCGAGTGTCGTCAGACTGCAACTGATCCCACACTTGGACACTCTGAAGAGCTGTTCACTGGTCCATTTCCAGATTTGTGCCCCTCGCTTGCTCGGCTTGAAGTGGTGGAAGAGGAGATCCCATGTAGCGATGCCCAAATATTTGAACAACCACGGACACAGGAAGTCGACGCTGGCAATTTGTCACAAGAGGTGGACGATGACGAGACACAATTGCCAGGAAGTGAGGAGGAGGATCGTGGTGCGCAAGTAGAAGAGGAGGAGGTGGTGGATGATCTAGTAACTGACCCAACGTGGCAGGAGGACATGCAGAGCGAGGTCAGCAGGCACATGGCAGAAAAGCACCCGACTTTGTGGGGCGAACCCCAGGATCCACGACCAGTGTCAGCGGGTGTCACCACTGTTTCTTCCGCTGTTGTGCGTGCAATAGAACCCCCTGTTGTGTGTGCAGGGCAATCCCCTGTTCATACTGCATGCAAAGATGCCCCCTCCTCTCAGTCTTCACTTGTAATGAGAGTTTCTCAAGAAACAGCATCAACGTCCATGTCCACGTCCCACCGCAGCGTTCAATTGTCCATATCCCAGACCTTTGAACGAAAGCGGAAATTCGCAGCTAACGCCCCACAGGCCACAGTCCTAAATTCGCACATTTCACGACTGCTTGCATTGGAAATGCTGCCTTTTAGGCTGGTGGAGATGGAATCCTTCCGCAACCTTATGGCGGTGGCCGTCCCTCGGTACTTGGTCCCCAGCCGACACTATTTTGCCCGGTGTGCCATCCCCGCACTACACAAGCACATATCCCAAAACATCTGCCGTGCCCTCAACAACGCAGTTACTGGGAGAGTCCACCTGACAACGGACAAGTGCTTGTGGCCAGGGATGGTACATCTCCCTGACGGCACACTGGGTAAACATAGTGGAAGCCGGGACCCAGTCGGACCTTGGGACGGAACACATCCTCCCCACACCAAGGATTGCGGGCCCTATGTCAGTCAGAGTTGCCCCCACAGTGTACAGCTCCTGCACATCATCCTCATCCTCCTCCTCATGTACAGCCTCCATCTCAGAGATCACCACATCAGTTACAAGCTGGAAGCACTGCAGTACTGCCTCCGCAAAGCGGCAACAGGCTGTGCTGAAACTCATAAACTGCTTGTGAGTTATGGACAGCGGTGAAAGAGCAGGCAGATCTGTGGCTGACACCGCTGAACCTACTTTCAGGCATGGTCATGTGTGACAATGGCCGTAACCTGGTGGCAGCTCTGAGGAGAGGCGAGATCACACACGTACCATGCACTTAACCTCGTGGTTCAGCGGTTTCTTAAATCATACCTCGAGTTGCCAGATCTGCTCGTCAAAGTACGCCGCCTGTCAGCTCATTTTCGGAAGTCATCTACAGCTTCCGCTGCCCTTGCTGTGTTGCAGCAGCGTTTGCAGCTTCCGTCACACCGACTGGTGTGTGATGTCCCCACACGTTGGAACTCTACCCTCCACATGTTGCAAAGGATTTGTGAGCATAAAAGAGCAGTTGTGGAGTACCAGCTGCAACAAGGCCGTCGATATTCAGGTCAGACTCCACACATAAGACCTCAGGAGTGGACCTGGATGTCTGACATATGTACCATCTTGACAAACTTTGAGGAGTCCACCAAGATGGTGAGTGGCGATGACGCCATCATTCCACTTGTCTGTCTTTTGCAACGCTCTCTGCAGAGAATTAAAGAGGAGGCATTGCAGCCAGAGTATGATGAGATGGATCAAGAAGCCGTAGCAGTCGATTACACACAGCCCAGCCTCATCTCATCCCAACGTGCATTGGGAGACAATGAGGGAGAGGAGGAGGAGGAGGAAGAAGAACAGGAGCTTATTTCATGCGCTGTAGACTGTAGTACCTGTACAGCTGTCATACCGTCGGTTCAGCTTGGGTGGCCTGAGGACAGGGGGGCATTAAAACCATCTTCTTAAGTTACTGCAACCTCCACGTCTCTTCCAAGGGGCATTAAAAGCGTCTTGTTAAACCACTCTGAACTCCACAGCTGTTCCAAGGGGCATTGAAATGTTGTTTTTAATTAATTCTTACCTCCACGACTCTTCGAACGGGCGTTGCATTTCCTCCTAATTTTTGGCAGCTTTTGCTTGGAAGGCATAAGCAAATACTATGTGAGACCCACTCCCCAATAATGGGAATAATGTTTGGAATATGCTGTACTGCATGGCTCTTGTAAGGGGCGTTGCAAGTTCCTCCGTCCTAATTTTTGGCAGCTTTTGCTTGGAAGGCATAAGCAAAGACTATGGGAGACACACTCCCTAATAATGGGAATAATGTTTTTAAGATGCTGTACTGTATGGCTCTTGTAAGGGGCATTAAAACCGTCTTGTTAAGCTACTGTGACCTCCACGTCTCTTCAAAGGGGCATTAAAAGTGTCTTCTTAAGCCACTCTGAACTTCACAGCTCTTCCAAGGGGCATTGCATTTCCTCCTAATTTTAGTCAGCTTTTGCTTTTCAATGCAAAGGAGAAAACTAAGGGAGACCCACTCCCCAATAATGGGTAGAAGGTTTTTAGTATGCTGTAATCCACGTCTGTTTCAAGGGGCATTGCAGTTCCTCATAATTTTTGGAAAGCCTTCCATTCACTGCTTAGGCGAACAGTGTACAGGAGACCCAGTTGCTATAAATGGAAAAAACAGTTTAGTTAAGGCCCTCTGACCTCCATGTAATTTCCAAGGGGCATTGGAGTGCCTCAAAATTTTTGGTAGGCATTGCACTCACTGTATGCCCTATAACTGTTACAGAAACATATCCTTCAAGACATATGTGGTTGACTGGCCTGATATTGACGTGAATGGTCCCTGTTCCTCCTGCTCTTTCTCCTTTGCCACTACCTCATCCATCATTCATCACCTGAAGTTTTGTTTTAACGGGAGTCATAGAACTGGAATAGTAGCAGGAAAACGTCCAGAAATCCTCAGAGGAGGTAGGATATGCGCCAAAACGCTGACCACCTCAGGCCTAGCCGCTACTACATACTTGCGCTTGCATTCCAAGAAAACAAAGCAGATGCTAACTTCTATGATCATCATCATGCTCCTCACCTTGGCACTCTCAACTCCCCTGATGGAGAAGCCAGGGCCCACCGGAGGAGTCTGGTTCTCTGGTGGGCTCGTCCAATGCTGCCCTAAAGCAGGCCGGGCTAAGAAAAGTGTGTGGGGGGAAGTTGACAGGAGAAATTGGGGCGGCTTGGGGCCGTTTATGGACACTCGGCCGCCCCCAGGCGGCTGGGGACCGTGTGTGGAGACCCGGCCGCCGGGCGGCTGGGGACTGAGTATGATACCAGGCCGCCAATGCAGCCATGACGTGGTGGCCAGATTCCGCCTCCACGTGCCTAAAAGGCCCAATTTCAAGTGCAAGAAAGCAGTATGGTATTGCAGCCTGGGGGTGGGTGGGTGGTTTGCTGCATATTTGCGCTTGCATTGCAAGGAATGGGGGAGGTACAATTGAACACTGCCCTGGGACAAGAACTTGCACGGGGATAGTTGCAAGTCTGCATCTTCTGATGCGGCAAGGATGACTACTGATGGGCACACTTTTAGGCAGTGACCTGGGTGTCAGAGATGCTTCCAGGGGTCTTCCCCATGTTGTTTCCATGTTTTTTCAGCACTGTATGCATGTGTCACACAGCACATGGCCAGATAAGGTTGTAAAATGTTAAAATGACATTTCCCGGTGAATGCATTTGTCACGGTTGAAAGCAATACAAAAGTGCAAAAATGCATAAAAAATGCTACTTGTGAACATAGCCGAAGGTGTGGAGGAGTATTTTTTGTTTTGGTTATTTATTTTACCTTATACACAAGTCTTTACCCTGGAAAGGAACTTCCTTAACATATTTCACAGGAAAGCAGTTTCAGTTTCGTTTTTGAATGTTTTATTGTGAGCCCTTAACCCCTTTACCCCCGAGGGTGGTTGGCACGTTAATGACCAGGCCAATTTTTACAATTCTGACCACAGGGGCTCTCCAAACGCGACATGGTGTCCGCTAACAAATTGGAACCATGTCGCGTTTGGAGAGCTTCTGTGTGCCTAAACATTGGAGCTCCCCCACAAGTGACCCCATTTTGGAAACTAGACCACCCAAGGCACCTATCTAGATGCATAGTGAGCACTTGGAACCCCCAGGTGCTTCACAAATTGATTCGTAAAAATGAAAAAGTGGGAAATAAACACTTTTTCATTTTTACAAACCAATTTGTAAAGCACCTGGGGCTTCCAAGTGCTCACTATGCATCTAGATAGGTGCCTTGGGTGGTCTAGTTTCCAAAATGGGGTCACTTGTGGGGGAGCTCCAATGTTTAGGCACACAGGGGCTCTCCAAACGTAACATGGCGTCCGCCAACAATTTGAGCCGATTTTCCATTCAATTTGTTAGCGGACACCATGTCGCATTTGGAGAGCCACTGATGTGCCTAAACAGTGGAGCTCCCCCACAAGTGACCACATTTTGGAAACTATACCCCTCAAGGATTTTATTAAGGGTTATAGTGAATATTTTGAACCCAGAGGTACGACACAGATTTGATAACATTAGGTCATCATATTGAATAAGTTGTCATTAGTCTTGAGCGCAAGTGCTCGCTACTTGAGTTTGCATCGGGTACTCAGGTATGCACCATGTACTGCGTGTGCTCGAGTGACATGCTCGAGTCCCTGCCCCGCATGTTTCACGGTTATTAGACACCCAAAAAAACCCATGTGGGGATCGCTTGTGCATGGCAGGCAATTCCCGCAAAGTTTTTTTGGCCGTGAATCATATGGGGCGGAGACTCGAGCATGTCACTCAAATACCCACGATACTCAATGCATACCAGAGCACCCGATGCAAACTCAAGTAGCGAGCACTTGCGCTCAACACTAGTCGCCATATCGTCATCTTTTTTTCTTACTTTTGAAAAAAATCCCAACCCCATCACAACCCTAACCCCAAACCCAGCCCTAACCCTAGCCCTAACCCTAGCCCAACCCGAACCCTAGCTCAACCCTAACCCTAGCACAACCCTAACCCGAGAGTTTATTTTTTACGCCGTTCCTCGTGCGGTATAAGTGATTAGACGACTTTATTCTTCGAGTCGGTGCGATTACAGCGATACCAGAATCATATTGGGTTTTTATGACTGACAGCTGTCACACACTAAAAGACCCATTTTTTGTAAAATCTAGTTTTTGCATCGCCATATTTTGAGAGCTATAATTTTTCCAGATTTTGGCAGACAGAGTCATGTGATGGCTTGTTTTTTGCGGGATGAGTTGACGTTGTTATTGGTGCCATTTTCAGGCACGTGACATTTTTTGATCGCTTTCTATTCTGATTTTTGGGAGGCAGAATAAACAAAAACCAACAATTCAGGAATTTTTTTTTTTTTTTTTTTTTTTTATTCTGTTCCACGTGTGGTAAAATTGATATGGAAGATTTATTCTTCGGGTCAGTACATTTACAGCGGTACCACATTCATATAGTTTTTCTATGTTTTGCACTTTTACATAATATAAGCAATTTTATAGAAAAAAATATTTTTTAGCATCGCTTTATTCTGAGAGCTATAACTTTTTTACTTTTAGGCTGATGTATTTATATGGTGGCTTGTTTTTTGCGGGACAAGATGACGTTTTCAGCGATACCATTTTTATTTATATTCGTCTTTTTGATCGCGTGTTATTCCATTTTTTGTTTGGCGGTATGGTGATAAAGCATTGTTTTTTGCTTTGTTTTTTATTTTTTGGTTTTTACCGTGTTCACTGAAGGGGTTAACTAGTGAGACAGTTTTATAGGTCAGGTCGTTCCGGACGTGGTGATACCAAATATGTGTACTTTTATTTTTTTTTTTATAATAATATTTATTGATGGGTACATTATATTTTTATTTTTGGTGGATTATTTTTTTTAATTTTTGCAATTTTTTGTTCATTTTTTTTTTTTCACTTTCTGACAGTTTTTATACTTTTTTACTTTGGTCCACTATGGAACTTTCACTTTTTTTATTCTGATCGCCTGCATTGCACAGGAATGCAGCACCATCCCTGTGCCATGCAGGCTGTCAGCGCTGGACAGGGAGAAGATAGTTTGGAGATGCACTGCGCATGTCCAAAAAATCTTCCTGCTGTCTGGTGACCCGGATGTTGTCATGACGACATCGGGTCGTCATGGCAACATCCTGGAAGCCACGGCAGACAGCGCTGGAGGCCGGAAGAGGAGGTGAGTATCAGCGATAACCTCCCCTTGCCACCGCAATGCTGCGATCGACAGCGATCGACTTCGATCGCAGCATTGCGGGGGTTAATGTGCTGGGAGCGGTGCGGGACTTCTCCCTGAACATAGCACCGGGTGTCAGTTGTGACAATCAGCTGACACCCGGCGGCGATCGCGCCCGCACAGCCTGTGTGCAGGCGAAATCGCCAGGGCGTATAAATACGTATCTGGTCCATAAGTCCCAGGGCACAGATACGTACTAATACTACCTATGTCATAAAGGGGTTAAAAGTGGCTTAATACCTCTGACCACGTTGTTGACAGCAGTGACCTGGGGGTCAGAAATGCTTCCTAGGGCGATCCCCATGCTGTCCACATGTCATTTGAGCACTGTCACTATCGTTTTGGGCACTTGTTAGGCTTTTAAAAGACTGCCGGGGGTGCCGCCGCAAAAATGCTCAGGTCTCCCATAGACTAACATTGGGCTCGTTGCTCGGGTCGAGCACCCGAGTATCACGGCGAGCTCGGCCCGAGCTTCAAGCACCCGAGCATTTTAGTGCTCGCGCAACACTAATAATTACCTAGCCACATTCCAACGAAGATCTCCCATGCACAGCTGTCACATCTGGCCACCAATGAAATTTATTTTTGGGGACAAAAAAATAAAAGGGGACAATACATTTTAAATTTTAAAAAATACAGGCAACAATTAATTTATAAAGATTCATGGGGATAATAAATTAAAAAAATATATAGGGGCAATAAATAAAAAAATATATCAGGGCAATAAATAAAACTATTTATGGGGACAATAAAAAAATGAATTTAGGGGGCAATAATTAAAAAGGGAATTGGATGTTTCGCCCCCAGCAGTTCGTCCCCAGCAGTTCGCCCCCGGGTACATTTCGCCCCCGCACATTTCACCCCTGCACATATCGCCCCCAGTTCGCCCCCGGATGTTTCGCCCCCAGCAGTTTGGCCCCGGATGTTTCGCCCCCAGCAGTTCGCCCCCGGATGTTTCGCCCCCAGCAGTTCGCCCCCGGATGTTTTACCCCCAGATGTTTCGCCCCCCAGCAGTTCACCCCCGGATGTTTCACCACCAGCAGTTTGCCCCTGGATGTTTCACCACCAGCAGTTCACCCCTGGATGTTTGTACCCTGTTTTGCCCCCAGAATATTCTGTTTGGATGTTTCGCCAGTTTGTCCTTGTGGTTCATAAATTCCCATCTGGCATCAATCCACATGTCACCAAAGTACTGTACAGAGTGCTGCACTTTTGTGACATGTTAAATCAACTGTTTCCATCTGTAAACCTCACAACTGATTGCATTATAGTGTCAGAGCATTTTGCCCACAATTTTAACAAGACATTTTCCAAAACGTTTCTAAAACGCTTTTGTGTTACAAAAACATAACACAAAACAAATAAACGGATTAAAAAAATGTAGTGTGAATGAGGCCTGATTTATG
Organism: Phyllobates terribilis; assembly: GCF_046119375.1. Taxonomy (NCBI): domain Eukaryota; kingdom Metazoa; phylum Chordata; class Amphibia; order Anura; family Dendrobatidae; genus Phyllobates; species Phyllobates terribilis. The sequence continues at coordinate 274,208,747 of NW_027362769.1, read as the reverse complement.
TGGGGAATATAAAAAAAAATAAAGGGATTCAAAAAATGTAGTGTGAATGAGGCCTGATTTATGTGGGGAATGTAAAAAAAATAAAGGGATTCAAAAAATGTAGTGTGAATGAGGCCTGATTTATGTGGGGAATGTAAACCACTGTAAAATCTAAACATTTTGTAAACTTTTACCTGACCCAGCACTGACCTGCTTTTTTGCAAGTTTTGTTGCAGATGTAACAATTTGCATGTCAGGTGTCCTGCAAGTTGCATTAGACTAGCTTTTATTCCATCTTTATATCAGAATATAGCAGTGTCTAAAATCTCTACAAAGAGAGAGGTGTACGAGTACAAAAAAATCAGTCAGCTTTCACAGCAATTCACTGTCTACAAGTATGAATTCAGTTCTATCCAAACGTGGGAAGAAGAAGTTGGTCTACGAGAATCACATTTACGTACTTTCCAAACGAACGTCTGACGATGTCCATTCCATCTGTGTGTGTGAAAAACGGTTGATTTGCGAGGGACGTGTTTGGACCAATGAAGCATTTGGTGAAGTGGTGAAAGTAACCAATCCCCACAACCACGCAGCACAAGCAGCAAGACCTGAAGCAATCCGACTTGTCAATGAGGCGGTCACCAGGGCAAGGACAACACAGGAGACACCACAACAGATTCTCGCAGAAGTAATTTCAGGAGCCCATTCTAATGTTGTAGCACTTCGCCCAAGGAAAGCATCACTGAAGAGAACAATACGATTATCAAGGCAACTTGGCAATATTCCAAGGTTGTCCCAAACCCTTGATCAACTTGTTATTCCCCAGGAGTTCCAGGAGATCAATATTGATGGTATCCAGCAGTAGTTCCTTCTGCATGACTCTGGTAAGCATTTAACATTTCCATTATGCTGAATTATTGCAAAGTTTATGTTACACAAATGTGAAAAATTCTATATTGCAAAGTGCTGATATAGAATACTATGTGATTTTTTTTGCCTTAAAGGGAAACTTTGAGGATAGTATAATGTAGGGTGAGGCCTACTGATTCCAACTATGCCTCACTTGTTTAGTTGCAGTCTGATTCTCTGCTCAGCTTCAAAGTAGAAGTCCTGCCTTTGAGATACAGTGGTCTGTCATAGTCATAAGCAGAGTGGTAACCTTTCCACCAACCATGATTTGCAGGTATCCAGCCACTGTCAATCACAGCCAGAGGACAAGGTTGTCGCATCAAACCCGCATCACTAGATATCAATTTTAGTGTAGAATTTTCTGCTATAAAATAGCTGCAGATTGTCTGCTGCAACTACTTAGTGCACGTGAATGTACCTTAAGGATTCATTAACATATCTCATTACCTCTGTGGATTATCCACAACTGTAGATATACAGCTCTTCTGGTGTAGATAATTCTACACCAAAATCTCCATTTAGCTCTATGGATTTAGGTGCAGGTTTTAGTGCAGAATTTTAGCCCCTTGTCTGAATAGCTGGAATCTTCTTTGCATAATGGCAGCATACATTTACATGCAGGGTCATAAGTAGCTTGGCCCTAGCCCCATAGTAAAGTTTTGAAGGGGCCTGGCCCCTCTTTCCTTCGTGATGCCCTGCCCCCTTTAGTCATGCCCCCTGCCAACAGCCTGAAATGAAGTTCCAATGCTGAATTAGTGCTGGGAAGAGGGTACACCATGCTCCGGTAGGTGCCTGTCACCTACCGGAGCATGGCAGGGGGTTAATTAATATTCACCACCTGCTGCCACACACTCCGTTCCTCTGTTTTGATACAGGACCTGGAATGATGTATGCAATCATGTGATCGCTCACGTCTCAGGATCTGCATTAAAGCAGAGTGTGGAAAGCAGCGCAGCAGCAGGCGGTGAGTATTAATTTATCCTTGCCATGCTCCAGTAGGTGACAGGCACCTACCAGAGCATGGTAGATCCAGGGGGCCCCGGTGTGCATGGGTGCATTACACCCCTTGGCGGCAGGCCCCCTGAGGGTCCGGGGGCAGAGACGTTACCCTGCCTACATGGTAGGTACACCACTGCTGCACTGCATGTCATTTTTTTTAACTCTGCATTTTTTCATCAGCATGTGGATGGGATTTAGACATTTACGCTGCATATGACCCCGACCTAATGAACCATTGAGTTAGTATGATTTTTTTTCACAAATACTTCTTACATGTTTGCTTGTTTTTCCTGATGTAAACCTTTTATTACCATGGAATTCTGCATTTTGCTAGTTTCTGGTGCCGTTAATCCTTTCACAACTTTGAAAATGTGACATTTTTGAAGCTTGGAAGCATTTTTAACCAGGAATATATCATTTTCCACTGGGACAATACAAGTCATAGAAAAAACTATTGTTTAGCCCCTTCACACCAGATTTTGCTTCAGTTTTAAGTTTCTGTTATAAAATCAGAAAATCTGAAGCAAAATGTGAGTTTTTAATGTGAGATATGAACAACGGATGCTTCTGATAAGGAAATTTTTTTGTGAATTCATCCTGAAATTCTCTGTCTGCTACTTGTTACTTTTTATTTTGTCTCTCATTATTTCCTGTACTAATACTTTCACTTTTAATTAGGAAATGGACACAGCCGTATTTTGATATTTGGAACAAAAGACAATCTCCATCTACTGGCACAAAGTAAAGAGTGGTTTGCTGATGACATGTTTTTCAGTACACCAGCCCTGTTCAAGCAACTTTACACAATCCATGTAGTCCACAGCGGCCTTGTTGTTCCTGTAGTGTACGCCTTGCTGACGGACAAGAGCCGTTCAACGTACCAGAGGTTGCTACAAGAGCTGAAGAGCATGCAATCTGGACTGCACACAACCTGATGTTGGATTTTGAACTAGCTGCAATTCAGGCATTTGAGAGTGAATTCCCCAACCTTGAGAAGACTGGTTGCTTCTTCCACCTATTACAGTCAGTTTGGCGTGAAGTTCAAAATGAAAGACTCAAGGTGCAATATCAAGGTGACCATGAATTTGCTCGTTGGATACGCATGATACCTGCCCTTGCCTTTCTACCACCACAGAATGTTGTGCCTTTATTTGAAGAGTTAGTGGAAAATCCTGACTTTCCACAAGAAGCAATACCCATTGCCAACTATTTTGAAGATTCCTATATTGGTCGAATTACTCGCAGAGGACGTCAGGCAGACTTTGGAATATGTATGATCGAACATTGAATGATCAACAACGAACAAATAATGATGTTGAAGGATGACACCGTAGCTTTCAAGAAACATGTGGTACTCTTTTCCCAAATATATACCGGTTCATTAACTGTCTGAAACATCAGCAAGAGCTCCACAGTTTAGAAATTATTCAGATAATAGGAGGAAATCCCACCACTGCAAGAAACAAAAAATATGCTGCAATTTCAGCAAGGGTTAAACGTATTGTGCAAGAGTTAAACAATAGAAGCTTGATAGATTATCTCAGAGGCATTGCCCACAGCTTTGAATTTTAGTTCATGGTCACATATTTAGCTGTAAAATAATTCAAGCAATTTTTCTTTTCTTTCCTCTTTTTCTGTAACCCTTTCCGCTCTATACCCTTTATGTTTCTTGATTAACAGTTTTAATTTATACAGTTAAAGCGTAACTCTAAAAAAAAAAATAATAAAAAAAAAGTTTTGCTATGTTATAGTACCTGCGGCACTGATCTTCTTTTCCAATGGAGACCCCCTTCCAGCAACTTCACTTCTGTGAGAAAAGTCCCATCCAAGTTCCAGCAGCAGACTCCATGTGATGCAGGATTTCAGTGGCTACTAAGGAGGTCGTTTCGCCTTAGTAGCAGAACTTGTGGACGGACTCTAGGGGGCGTGGCTACATGGGGCGTGCAACTGTCAGGCCTCTTTCAGACAAACAGTTTTGCCAGCGATTATCGCAGCAGTTTAAAAACCGCTGCGGTAATTGCCAGCAGAACCACTAGATAGCACTTGATTTGCCCAATGCAAGTTAATGGGCTCAAATAGCGGGAAAACTGTGCTGCAGAAAGCCAAGCGGTTTTCCATTTTAAAACATGTTCTATCTTCCTGGCGATTACCGCTGCGGTTTTAAACTGTCGCGGTAATCGCCAGGAAAACAGCAAGTCTGAAAGAGGCATCAACGTGCTCCCTATGATGTATACAGGGCTGCTGGTTCACAGCCCCCTGCAAAGCTCCCCAACTCCCACAAGAGGGGAGGGGGAAGGGGAACTTTCCAGAGGGCTGTGTACAGCAGCCCTGAATGTATCACAGGAAGCCTGAATCCATCCACAATTTCTGCTACCAAGGGGGCCCAACTTCCTTAATAACCACTGAAATCCTACAGCACATAGAGCCTGCTGCTGTAACTTGGATGGGACTTTTCACACAAAACTAAATAAAATTTAGAAAAAAATTATATTTAAAATAAATTAAAAAAAAGCTGCTGGAATTGGTCTCCATTGGAAAAGATCAGTGCCACAGGTACAATAACATATCAAAATTTTTTTTTTGCTTTTTTTTGGACTTACGCTTTAAATATATTGTTCTGCAATGTTGGTTCGTTTGACCAATTGTTAATATTTTTCTGTCTGTAAAGTTACTTATCTAGAAAATTTAAAGTTTTGGAATTAAAAAAAAACGTAACTTGACCACATTTATACATCTTAGACCCAAAATATGATTAGTGAGAAGTAGTGATGAGAGAGCACTAAAATGATCGGGTACTCGTTGCTTGGGTCGAGCAAATTGGAATACTCAAGTGCTCGAAACGAGTAACGAGCCCAAGGTAAGGCTATGTACCCACGATGCAGAAATGAAGCAGAAAATTTCTGCAGCGTTTCTGCATCTCCCTGGCAGAAAAAAAACATGCGGATTGTACATGCGTTTTTCCTGCCAAAGACATGCGGATGTGAAGCGTTCTTCACATGCATTTCCGCATGCGGGTTGACAAGCGCTTTCCAAGTTATTTTAGCATCACTTGGAAAGTGCTTGACAACTTGGTCACGCTATATAAATCCATGCAACCGGCATGGATTTATATAGTGTGACCCCCAAAGAATGTAAAATCTATACTTACCTTCTGATGGCCTCCGCTGTCTTGCTTCTCTCCGTCCAGCTGCCGACAACTCGCGGTGCACTGTACTGAAGGACCTGCCGTCACATGACTATGACGTCAGCGCAGGTCCTACAGTCCATCGCGAGATGCCGGCAAAGGAGGACGAGCACAGCCAAAAGGTAAATATAATATTTATTTTTTATTTTATTCTTTTTTTTACCAGGTTCTATGGTACCCGGGTACGGAGGAGAGTCTCCTGTCCTCCAGACCCGGGTACCATCCGCACATTGGAACGCATGGAAGGCGCATCTACAGATCCAGTGATGCGTAATCCATGCGTTCCAATACAAGTCAATGGCGGTGATTACGCTGCGTGTCCGCAAAATTAATGGACATGCTGCGAATTTTTGAGCGCAGCATAAACACTGCGGAAAAATCCGCAGCATGGGCATTGACATTGCGGCTTGTCATTGGGACCATGGGGGACGGATTACCAAGCGTTTCCCAAGCACACAGCCTAAGTCTATGGGAAACTCGAGCATTTTTCAGGTGGCTCCCCCCGGCGGTCTGCAGAGGGCCTGAAAATTGCGCAAATCGATGGGAACAGTGCTCAAATGACATGGGAACAGCATGGGGAAGACCCCTGAGACATCTCTGACTCCCAGATCACTGCTGTCAACAACGTGGTCAGAGTATTACGCCACTTTTACGGTCTCACAATAAAACATACAAAAACGAAACCAAAATGGATTTTCCTGGGAAATATGTTAAGGAACATCCTTTCCAGGGTAATGACTTGTATATGAGGAAAAATAAATAACCAAAAACAAAAATACTCCTCCACACCTTGGCCTATGTTCACACGTAGCGTTTTTGATGCGTTTTTGCACTTTTGCATTGCTTTCAACCAAGACAAATGCATTCACCGGGAAATGTAATTGTAACATTTTACAACCTTATCTGGCCATGTGGTGTGTGACACATCATCAGACACATGCATACAGTGCTGAAAAGACATGGGAACAGCATGGGGAAGACCTCTGGAAGCATTTCTGACTCCCAAGTCACTGCCTAAAAGTGTGCCCATCATAAGTGATCCTTGGTGCATGCGAAGATGCCTCCCGCCATGCACCTGTCTTTGCAGACTTGCAACAATCACTGTCTACGTCCTTGTCCCAGTGCAGTGTTCATTTGTCCCTACCCAATTCCTTGGAATGCGAGAGCAAGTATACAGGCAGCCACCCACCCACAGGCTGCAATACTATACTGCCAAATTTTTGACAGCTGCTTGCACTTGAAATGTGGCCGTTTAGGCTTGTGGAGGCGGAAGCTTTTCACAACTTCATGCCGGCAGCGGCCGGGTGTCCATACTCTGTCCCCAGCCACCACTATATTTCCTGGTATCGCCTCCGCCTTCCACAAGCACGGGTCCCACAACATTACCCGTGCCCCTCCCAGTGCACTTACTGGGAAGGACCGCCTAGCCACAAACACGTGGACAGGTGAATGTGGCCAGGGACGGTACGGAGCCAGTCCACAACTTTTTTTTGCTGAGAGTTATATTTAGCTCGGTGAAAGGACTGGCATAGAGGGAAACCGTATCTACCCTGTATACCATTTCTCCCAGGAAGTCCTCTAAAGCTGCTTGCACTTGAAATGTGGCCTGAACATTACTGCTGGTACTTTTCTGTGGGAATTTGTTTGCCTCCTACCAGTCTGGAATATTTCCAGCAAACTATGGTACGACGCCATGGAATTGGCACTGCCCCCAGTACCAGTAGCGAAGCCATCCCCAATTTCCTTCTCAGGAATTTTATTTGGTAGACTGAGTGGCTACCCAAATATGTTTTCTCACAAAGGAGCTGAAGATAGAGTGGCAGCAGGTGCAAGTTTCTCCAGCCTGTTAGATATTAGAGGGTGAATGGCAGCACATTGGATCAGTGGTTAGCACTGAAGACTTGCAGCGCTGGGATTCTGGGTTCAAATCCCAGCAAGGACAACATCTGCAAAGACTTTGTATGTTCTCCCCGTGTTTGCGTGTGTTTCCTCCTCAGTAAAAAAGCAGCCATAGAATGTAATGGAACCTTTCCACACAATTTTCTTAGCCAGGACTGCTTCTTGGCAGGGTTGGACGGTCCCACCAGAGAATCCTCTGATGTGCCTTGGCCTCTACCTCAGGAGAGTTCATGATAGTGCTAACTTTGTAACTGCTATGGGGCGCTTGAGCGGGTGAGAAAGGTTAGCCCTCAGAATTAAATCCTCTGGTGGGCACAATGTTTTTCAATCTGAAACAGCTTCTCAGTGGGAGTTGTATTTCACCACAGCCATATTCTTTAGCTCGGTGGAAGGACTGGCATAGAGGGAAACCGTATCTACCGCAGCTGTCATTTCTCCATCACCAGGTTCTGCCCATTGTCACACACGACCATGCCTGGCTGCATGTTCAGCGGTGAGAGCCACAGATCAGGCTGCTGTGTTACAGCTTTCAACAACTCTGCAGCGCTGGGCGGTTTGTCAATTAAGCATGTTATCTTCAGCACAGCCTGTTGCCGCTTGGCCAAGGCAGTGCCGCAGTGCTGTCAGCTTGTGACTGATGTGGTTATTTCAGAGATGGAGGAGGAGGAGGTGCATGAGCGGAACAATGTGATTACATTGAGGTTAAATTGGTGACGCTGTTTTTTATGCTAAAGAAATTTTGGGTTTTTGTACGTTTTTTAAGACAAATGCATTCACCGGGAAATGTCATTTTAACATGTTACAACCTTATCTGTCAATGTGGTGTGTGACACATCATCAGACACATCCTGTTTTATTTATGATGGAGCGACTCTGAAAGTCATAGAGCCTATTTTTATAGGGACATCAGACAGCCCTTACTATTCTTAAAAGGACAGCAGTCGGCCCTAGATATTGTTAGAGAGCCATCAGCCGGCTATGCTTTGTTGTTCCCATTATTAACAAGTGGGTCTCCTATACTGTTATTGCGTATCCAGTGACTGCAAGGGCTGCCAAAAATTTGGACGCAACCCAATACCGCTTTGAAGAGACATAGAGGAGGGTCTCAGTAAAAAAAATGTTCCCATTATAAAGGAGCGGGTCTCCTATAGTAGTAATGCCCATGCTGTGACTGCAACGGCTGCCAAAATTTGGGAAAAACCCCACTAAGAATTTAAAGACACATGGAGCAGGGCCACAGTAACAAGTACGACATGTTCCCATTAGAAAGAAGAGAGTCTGCTATACAGTTATAAGGGTATGCAGTGAGTCCAAAGGCTGACCAATTTTAGTAAAAACACCACTAATAATTTAAAGCCACATGGAGCAGGGCCACAGTAACAAAGTACGACATGTTCCAATTAGAAAGGAGAGAGTCTGCTATACAGTTATAAGGGTATGCAGTGAGTCCAACGGCTGACCAATTTTAGTGAAAACACCACTAAGAATTTAAAGACACATGGAGCAGGGCCACAGTAACAAGGAACGACATGTTCCAATTAGAAAGGAGAGAGTCTGCTATACAGTTATAAGGGTATACAGTGAGTCCAACGGCTGCCAAATTTTAGTAAAAAAAACACTAAGAATTTAAATACACACAGAGCAGGGCCACAGTAATGACAAATTCCCATTAGAAAGGAGAGCGTCTCCCATAGTGTTGGCCTATGCAGTGAATGCAAGGGCTGCCCAAAATTTGGAGGCACTTCAATGCCCCTTGGAAGAGACGTGGAGGAGGGCCTCATAAAAAATGTTCCCATTAGAAAGGAGCGGGCCTCCTATACTTATAATGCCCATGCACTAAGTGTATGGGCTGACAAACATTTACCCCTGGGGGGTATACATGAACATGCTGTATAAAAAATTTTTTTTACGGGCATCATAAACAACACCCTTTAAAAAAAATTAGGTGGGTGTTGCATCACGGACCACGGTCACCCTGGTGATATGGTGGTGGAGGATGAGGAGAAGGAGGAGGACAAGAGCAAATAGCCAAAATCAGGAAGCGTATACCCATGTGTGGGTGTGAAAAGGTGCATGGGAATACACCTCCCAAAAAAAGACACTGGATTGGAGTTTATGTTACGCTGCTATCATTCGGTGGTGTTGACAAGTCTGGCCCAATCCAGCCCTTGTTCATTTTTATAAGAGTCAGCCTGTCAGCATTTTCAGTTGACAGGCGGATGCGCTTATCAGTTATAATTCCACCAGCGGCACTAAAAACCCGCTCTGATAAAATGCTGGCGGCAAGGCAGACCAGGACCTCCAAGGCATAGAGAGCCAGTTCATTCCACGTATCCAGCTTGGATACCCAATAATTATAAGGCACAGCGGAATCACGGAGGACGTTGGTACGGTTGGCAAGGTACTCCCTCAGCATCTTCTGAAACTTTTCCCTCCTTGTGAGAGTACCCCGCGCCTCAGGGCCTGTCCGATGGGAGAGTCTGAGAAAATTCTCCCCGAACTTTGACAGTGTTCCCCTGCCTCTGCTGGATTGAAGTTGTGTCTCTCTCACCTGTACTCCTTGGTTGTCCAACGAAGTGTGCCCTCTGCCGCCAGTGTTTTCAGTTGGGAATTTTTTAATAGTTCCGCTACAAGGGCCTTCTGGTACAGCCCCATTTTTGTAGACCTGTCAGCCTCAGGAATAAGAGATATAAAGTTCTCCTTGTAGCGTGGGTCTAGAAGTGTCACCAACCAATAATAACTGTCACCCAAAATTTTGAGACCGCGAGGGTCATGGGAAAGGCAGCGTAACATAAACTCGGCCATGCGTGCCAGACTACTAACAGGCAAGACTTCCGTGTCCTCACCAACAGGATGACTGACCATGCTCTCTTCCTCCTCCTCCTCCTCCTCCTCCTCCTCCTCCTCCTCTCTGTTCTCTGGCCATCCACGCTGAACAGACGGTATGACAGATGTGCAGGTAGTACCATCTATAGTGCATGAAACTAGCTCCTGTCTTTGCTCCTCCTCCTCCTCTTCCTCATTGTAACCCAATCCATGCTGGGATGAGATGAGGCTTGGCTGTGTGTAATCACCCTGCATGGTTCCTTGCTCTATCTCATTATGCTCCGCCTGCAATGCATCCTCTTTGATTGTGAGCAGAGAGCGTTTCAGAAGCCAGAGAAGCGGGATGGTGACGCTAATTATGGTGTCATCGCCGCTCACCATCTTGGTGGAGTCCTCAAAGTTTTGGAGGATGGTACATATGTCTGACATCCATGTCCACTCCTGAGGTCTTATGTGCGGAGTCTGAACTGAATACCGACGGCCTTGTTGATGCTGGTACTCAACAACTGCCCTCTTCTGCTCACAAATCCTTCCCAACATCTGCAGTGTAGAGTTTCAATGCATGGGAACATCACACACCAGTCTGTGAACCGGAAGCTGCAAACGCTGCTGAAACACTGCAAGGGCGACGGAAGCTATAGCTGACTTTCTAAAATGGGCACACAGGCGGCGTACTTTAACAAGCAGATCCGGCAGCTCCGGGTAGGATTTGAGAAACCGCTGAACCACGAGGTTAAGCACATGGGCCAGGCATGATACGTGTGTGAGCTCGCCTCACCTCAGAGCCGCCACCAGGTTCCGGCCATTGTCACACACAACCATGCCTGGCTGTAGGTTCAGCGGTGTGAGCCACAGATCTTCCTGCTCTTTCAGAGCTGTCCACAACTCTTCAGCATTGTGTGTTTTTTCACCAAAGCATATTAGCTTCAGCACAGCCTGTTGCCGCTTGGCCGAGGCGGTTCTGCAGTACTTCCAGCTTGTGACTGATGTGGTCATTTCGGAGATGGAGGCTGAAGAGGAGGAGGACGCTGAGGAGGATGAGGTGCAGAAGCTTTAGACCATGGGGGCAACCCTGATTGACCTAGGGCCCGCAATCCTTGGCGTCGGGAGGACTTGTTCCGTCCTAAGGTTCGACTGGGTCCCGGCTTCCACTGTGCTAACCCAGTGTGCCGTCAGCGAGATGTACCGTCCCTTCCCACAAGCACTTGTCCACGTGTCCGTGGTTAGGTGGACTTTACCGATAATGGTGTTGTTGAGAGCACGGCTAATGTTTTGGGACACGTGCTTGTGGAATGCGGGGATGGCACACCGGGAGAAATAGTAGCAGCTGGGGACCGAGTACCGAGGGACGGCTTACGCCATAAGGTTGCGGAATGTTTCCGTCTCCACGAGCCTAAAAGGCAACATTTCGAGTGCAAGCAGTCGTGAAATGTGATAATTTAGTAGTGTGGCCTGCGGGGCGTTGGCTGCATATTTGCGCTAGCATTCCAAGGACTGGGGTATGGACAACTGAACTCTGTGCTGGGACAAGGACATGGACAGCTTCCTGATGCTGTTACTTGAGAGTGTGCAACGACAGGTGCAGGGCAGGAGGCATCTTTGCATGCACTATAGACAGGGGATTGGCTTGCATTCACAACAGCGGAAGAAGCAATGGTGCCACCCGCAGACACTGTTCCTGGACCCTGGGGTTCGGCCCACAAAGTCGGGTGCTTTGCTGCCATGTGCCTGATCTTGCTGGTGGTGGTCAGGCTGGTCGTTTTGCCACCCCTGCTGATGCTGGCCTTGCAGGTGGTGCAAATGGCCTTTTTGGGGTTATTGGTAGAGTCTTTAAAAAACAACCAGACTCGGGAAGACCTAACAGTTGTACTGGCCACTTCCTTCATGTTGGTGTTACGGGGAATGGTTGCCTGCCTACTGTCTGCGGCCACCACACTGCTTCTTCCTGCCTGTTAGGTTGCTCTGCCTCCCTCCCCCTGTGTGCTGCTGTCCTCGCTCTGGATGTCCTCCTGGCAGGTTGGGTCAGTTATTATATCATCCACCACCTCGTCTTCCACTTCCGCTCCCTGGTCCTCCTCCTGACTTTCTGGCAATTGTGTCTCATCATCCTCCACCTCTTGTGACACTTTCCCACCGTCGCCTTCGTGTGACCGTGTCTGCACAAATATTTGGGCATCGCTACACGCGATCTCCTCTTGCCCCGCTTCGAGTGGACCGGGCGAGAGGCCTGAATCTATAAATGGAAAAGTGAACAGCTCTTCAGAGTGTCCAAGTGTGGGATCAGTTGTCTCTGGGTACTCGGCATGGTGGGAGGAAGGAGGATCAGGGTGAGGAATATGCGGTCCAGACTCACGGCTACTGAGACTTGACCGTGTGGAAGATAGGGTGGTGGTGGTGGTGGCTAAATGACTGGAAGCATTATCCGCTATCCAACCAACAACCTTTTGACACTGCTCTGGGTTCAATAGTGGTGTGCTGCGGTCCCCTAGAAATTGGGACAGGAAGGTCAGGCGAGAAGATGTGGGTGTTTGTTTTGGCACAATTTCGGCTTGCCCACGGCCTTGTCCTCGGCCTCTGCATGCACCATTAGCATCACGTCCAGTTCCCTGTCCCTTACCACGTGCCTTGCCCATTTTAAATGGAGGACAGTATCTTCCACGTTCACTACAAATGACTGAGTTTGGAGCGAACTTATATGTGATTCGTGTGACGGAGAAAACAGAATTTTAAATACCTGGCCTGTAGGTAAGTAGTTTGACCAGCAAACTGCTGTTAATTGCTTCACTAACACACTGAAACATTTCTTTTAATGGAGGCCAGAAATGGCAGTATTTTCTGAAAACATATATATGCGATCCGTGTGACGGAGAAAACACAGTTTTAGATAGATGGATTTTTAGCACTGTAATATGGAGAGGAACTGGCTGTATTCTGCAGTGCCAACAAGCAAATGGTGCAGAAAAACCGTGTTCTCTGTATTGCTTTTTAAGCAAATAATGAGGATTAAGATGCAAATAAAATTATTCCTGGCCCCTGAGACCTGGGCCTATTTCCAGAAATATCGAACAGCAGCAGCTCACAGAACTGGAATGGAGCCTCTTGTGCTATGTGCACTGCAGTCTGCTATATACACTGCCTGCCTGCCTATATACACTGCCTGCCTGATATCTCTGCAGATGGATTAGTTAGTCCGCAAAAGGACTGTTTGTTAAGATGGATATGTGTAATGTACGTTTTTTAACCCTACTCTGCCTAATACACGATCAAATCTCTCCCTGACACAGCAGCAGCTCTCCCTACACTGTCTGATCCAGAGTGACTGTGACGAGCATGGCGGCGCCAGATCTGATATACACCTGATGACGCTGTGCAGCCAGCCAATCACTGTAGTGCCCACAACCAACATGGCTACGGCATTACAGTGCATGGCAGGCAATCCCTGCATGTTAATTGGCTCTCTAAAGAGCGCCAAACACGCAGGGAGGGGACCCGAGTTCCCGCCCGAGCAACCCGGAAATACTCACCGAGCTTGTCGAGCACCATGATGCTCGGGCGAGTACCGAGTAGTGGCGAGCATGTTTGCTCATCACTAGTGAGAAATGAACCTGCTAAAGTTCAGTTCGGGCAGTTCCGTCCCAAACACACAAGAAAATCCAGGTTTGGGTTCAGCACCCCCAAACTATCATCTCCATTGAACTCAATGGGTATGGAGACTCAGAGGAGTGGAGGATCTGTCCACCACATCCTCATCACTGAGCAGATAGTAAAAAGAGAATATATACAGTACAGACCAAAAGTTTGGACACACCTCATTTAAAGATTTTCCTGTATTTTCATGACCATGAAAATTGTACATTCGCACTGAAGGCATCAAAACTATGAATTAACACTTGTGGAATTATATACTTAACAAAAAAGTGTGAAACAACTGAAAATATGTCTTATATTCTGGTTCTTCAAAGTAGCCACCTTTTGCTTTGATGACTGCTTTGCAGACTCTTGGCATTCTCTTGATGAGCTTCAAGTGGTAGTCACCGGAAATGGTTTTTACTTCACAGGTGTGCCCTGTCAGGTTTAATAAGTGGGATTTCTTGCCTTATAAATGGGGTTGGGACCATCAGTTGTGTTGTGCAGAAGTCTGGTGGATACACAGCTGATAGTCCTACTGAATAGACTGTTAGCTGCTTTTTTCTTGCCATAATACAAATTCTAAGTAAAGAAAAACGAGTGGCCATCATTACTTTAAGAAATGAAGGTCAGTCAGTGCGAAAAATTGGGAAAACTTTGAAAGTGTCCCCAAGTGCAGTTGCAAAAACCATCAAGCGCTACAAAGAAACTGGCTCACATGAGGACTGCCCCAGGAAAGGAAGACCAAGAGTCACCTCTGCTGCTGAGGATAAGTTTATCCGAGTCACCAGCCTCAGAAATCGCAGGTTAACAGCAGCTCAGATTAGAGACCAGTTGGACAATCATTTATTTTTCAACAGGACAATGACCCCAAACACACCTCCAGGCTGTGTAAGGGCTATTTGACCAAGAAGGAGAGTGATGGGGTGCTACGCCAGATGACCTGGCCTCCACAGTCACCAGACCTGAACCCAATTGAGATGCTTTGGGGTGAGCTGGACCGCAGAGTGAAGGCAAAAGGGCCAACAAGTGCTAAGCATCTCTGGGAACTCCTTCAAGATTGTTGGAAGACCATTTCCGGTGACTACCTCTTGAAGCTCATCAAGAGAATGCCAAGAGTGTGCAAAGCAGTCATCAAAGCAAAAGGTGGCTACTTTGAAGAGCCTAGAATATAAGACATATTTTCAGCTGTTTCACACTTTTTTGTTAAGCATATAATTCCACATGTGTTAATTCATAGTTTTGATGCCTTCATTGTGAATGTACAATTTTCATAGTCATGAAAATACAGAAAAATCTTTCAATGAGAAGGTGTGTCCAACTTTTGGTCTGTATTGTATATCTATTTTAAAAAGTCTGGTATACACCAGTAAATTAGAACTGTGGTTTTGCCGTTCCACGGTAAAAAATCTCTATTATCCAGCTTTTGGTATTTTTTCCGTAAAGAAAAACAGTAATAGTGTCTCCTGATTGTTCAGACACCTATATATCTGTTTAAAAGAGTCTGGTATACACCAGTAAATTATAACTGTGGTTTTGCCATTCCACGGTAAAAAATCTCTGTTATCCAGCTTTTGGTAATTTTTCCGTAAAGAAAAACCGTAATAGTGTCTCCTGATTGTTCAGACACCAATATATCTGTTGAAAATAGTCTGGTGTAGTCCCGAGAAATAGAACTGTGGTTTTGCCATTCTACGGTAAAAAATCTCTTATCCTGCTTTCGGCATTTTTTGCCGTAAAAAAAAAAATTTAATAGTGTCTCCCTGATTGTTCAGACACAAATATATTTGTTGAAAATAGTCTGGTGTAGGCCAGAGAAAAAGAAGTGTGGTTTTGCAGTACCCCAGTTCAAACCTCTGTATTATCCACTTTTGGGCCATTTTTACCTAAAAAAAACAGTTTGAGTGTGTCGCTCAATGTTCAGCCGCAAATATATCTATTTGAAATTGTCTGGTATACCCCAGTAAACAATAACTGTGGTTTTGCCATTCCACGGTAAAAAATCTCTATTATTCCGCTTTTGGTATTTTTTACGTAAAGAATAACAGTAATAGTTTCTCCCTGATTGTTCAGATTGTTTAAAAGAGTCGGGTGTAGGCCAGAGAAATAGAACTGTGGTTTTCTTCTTCCACGGTTCTAATCTACTTTTTATTACCCTTTTTCCATTGATAGTGCGAGTGTAAGCTATTTTACTTCCTTTACAATGGGCAAGGCACGTGGCAAGGGACGTGGAACTGGACGTTCTGGTGATGATGCGTGCAGAGGACGGGGCCGTGGCCAAGGTGAAAATGTGCCACAACCAACAGCCACATCTTCTCGCTCCCACTTCTTGACCGAATTACTAGGGAAGCACAGAACAACACCAGTATTGCGAACTGATCAGTGTTAACAGGTTATTAATTGGATAGCAGATAATACTTCCAATTACCTGGGCACCACCACCTCCGGTCTGTCTACCACATGGTCAAATTTTAGTAGCCGTGAGTCTCGACCGCATACTCCTCCTCACCCTGATGCTCCTTCCTCCCACCATGCCGAGTGTCGTCAGACAGCAACTGATCCCACACTTGGACACTCTGAAGAGCTGTTCACTGGTCCATTTCCAGATTTGTGCCCCTCGCCTGCTCTGCTTGAAGTGGTGGAAGAGGAGATCCCATGTAGCGATGCCCAAATATTTGGACAGCCACGGCCACAGGAAGTCGACGCTGGCAATTTGTCACAAGAGGTGGACGATGACGAGACACAATTGCCAGGAAGTGAGGAGGAGGATCGTGGTGCGCAAGTGGAAGAGGAGGAGGTGGTGGATGATCTAGTAACTGACCCAACGTGGCAGGAGGACATGCAGAGCAAGGCCAGCAGCACACAGGGTGAGGGAGGCAGAGTACCCCAACAGGCAGGAGGAAGCAGTGTGGTTGCCGCACACAGAAGGCGGGCAACAGTTCCCCATAACACCAACACGAGGGACGTTGCCAGTACAACCTGTAGGTCTTCCAGAGTCTGGAATTTTTTTTAAAGACTCTGCTGATAACCCCAAAAATGCCATTTGTACCACCTGCCGTGCCAGCATCAGCAGGGGTGACAAAACTACCAGCCTGATCACCACCAGCATGATCAGGCACATGGCAGCGGAGCACCTGACTCTGTGGGGTGAACCCCAGGGTCCACGACCAGTGTCAGCGGGTGTCACCACTGCTTCTTCCACTGTTGTGCATGCAATAGAACCCCCTGTTGTGTGTGCAAGGCAATCCCCTGTCCATACTGCATGCAAAGATGCCCCCTCCTCTCAGTCTTCACTTGTTATGGCAGTTTCTCAAGAAACAGCATCAACGTCCACGTCCCACCGCAGCGTTCAATTGTCCATATCCAAGACATTTGAATGAAAGCGGAAATTCGCAGCCAACGCCCCACAGGCCACAGTCCTAAATTCGCACATTTCACGACTGCTTGCATTGGAAATGCTGCCTTTTAGGCTTGTGGAGACGGAATCCTTCCGCAACCTTATGGCGGTGGCCGTCACTCGGTACTCTGTCCCCAGCCGACACTATTTTGCCCAGTGTGCCATCCCCGCACTACACAAGCACGTGTCCCAAAACATCTGCCGTGCCCTCAACAACGCAGTTACTGGGAGAGTCCACCTGACAACGGACACGTGGACAAGTGCTTGTGGCCAGGGACGGTACATCTCCCTGACGGCACACTGGGTAAACATAGTGGAAGCCGGGACCCAGTCGGATCTTGGGATGGAACACATCCTCCCCACACCGAGGATTGCGGGCCCTATGTCAGTCAGAGTTGCCCCCACAGTGTACAGCTCCTGCGCATCATCCTCCTCCTCCTCATGTTCAGCCTCCATCTCAGATATCACCACATCAGTTACAAGCTGGAAGCACTGCAGTACTTCCTCCGCCAAGCGGAAACAGGCTGTGCTGAAACTCATAAGCTTAGGTGAGAATCCTCACACTGCTTGTGAGTTGTGGACAGCTGTGAAAGAGCAGGCAGATCTGTGGCTGACACCGCTGAACCTACATCCAGGCATGGTCGTGTGTGACAATGGCCGTGACCTGGTGGCGGCTCTGAGGCGAGGTCACACACGTACCATGCTTGGCTCATGTTCTTAACCTCATGGTTCAGTGGTTTCTTAAATCGTACCCCGAGTTGCCAGATCTGCTCGACAAAGTACCCCGCCTGTCAGCTCATTTTCGCAAGTCGGCTACAGCTTCCGCCGCCCTTCCTGTGTTGCAGCAGCGTTTGCAGCTTCCGTCACACCGACTGGTGTGTGATGTCCCCACACGATGGAACTCTACCCTCCACATGTTGCAAAGGATTTGTGAGCAGAAGAGAGCAGTTGTGGAGTACCAGCTGCAACAAGGCCGTCGATATTTAGGTCAGACTCCATCACATAAGACCTCAGGAGTGGACCTGGATGTCTGACATACTGTATGTACCATCTTGACAAACTTTGAGGAGTCCACCAAGATGGTGAGTGGCGATGACGCCATCATTAGCGTCAGCTTTCCACTTGTCTGTCTTTTGCAACGCTCTCTGCAGAGAATTAAAAGGAGGCATTGCAGCCAGAGTATGATGAAATGGATCAAGAAGCCATAGCGGTCGATTACACACAGCCCACCCTCATCTCATCCCAATGTGCATTGGGGGACAATGAGGGAGAGGAGGAGGAGGAAGAACAGGAGCTTGTATCATGCGCTGTAGATGGTAGTACCTGTACAACTGTCATACCGTCGGTTCAGCGTGGGTAGCCTGAGGAGAGGGGGGGAGGAGGAGGAGGAGAGCATGGTCAGTCGTCATCTTGGTGAGGACACGGAAGTCTTGCCCGTTACCAGTCTGGCACGCATGGCTGACTTTATGTTACGCTGCCTTAACCGTAACCCTCGCATTGTCAAAATGTTGGATGACAGTCATTACTGGTTGGTGGCACTTTTAGACCCCTGCTACAAGGAGAACTT
The DNA here is from genome assembly GCF_046119375.1 of Phyllobates terribilis. NCBI lineage: Eukaryota > Metazoa > Chordata > Amphibia > Anura > Dendrobatidae > Phyllobates > Phyllobates terribilis. Next base: position 274,190,360 of record NW_027362769.1, on the reverse strand, counting down.
TCACTCTCTTATTCCTGAGGAGGAGAGGTCTACAAAAATGGGGCAGCACCAGAAGGCCCTTGCTGCAGAACTGTTAAAAAAAATTCCCATCTGAACACGCTAGCGGCAGAGGTCACAGTTTGTTGCCCAACCAAGGCGTACATGCGAGAGAGACGCAAATCCAATCCAGCAGAGGCAGGGGAACACTGTCAACGTTCTGGGACAGTTTTCTCAGACCTTCCCTTCGGATTGACCCTGAGGCGTGGGGTACTCTCAAAAGGAGTGGAAAGTTTCAAAAGATGGTGAGGGAGTACCTTGCCGACCGTACCAGCGTCCTCCGTGATTCCTCTGTGCCTTTTAATTATTGGGTATCCAAGCTGGACACTTGGAATGAACTAGCTCTGTATGCCTTGGAGGTCCTGGCCTGCCCTGCCACTAGCGTGTTATCGGAGCGTGTTTTTAGTGCCGCTGGGGGAATTATAACTGATAAGCGCACTCGCCTGTCAACTGACAATGCTGACAAGCTGACCCTTATCAAAATAAACAAGGGCTGGATTGGGCCAGACTTCTCATCACTACCAAATGACAGCAGAGTAACATAAAGTCAAATCCACTGTGTTATTTTGGAAGGTGTATTCACATGCACCCCCTCACACCCACACATGGGTATACGCTTCCTCATTTCGGCTGTTTTATGTTCTTCTCCTTATCCTCAGCTTCCACCACCACTATACCACCAGAGTGACCGTGGTTAGTGTTGCCATTATTGAAAGTTCCTCCTTCCTTATTTTTGTCAGCTTTTGCTTGGAAGTCATAAGCAAAGACTGTGGGAGACCCACTCCCCAATAATAGGAGTAATATTTTTAAGATGCTGTACTGTATGGCTCTTGTAAGGGGCATTAAACCATCTTGTTAAGCTACTGCGACCTCCACCACTCTTGTAAGGGGCATTAAACCATCTTGTTAAGCTACTGCGACCTCCACCACTCTTCCAAGGGGCATTAAAACCGTCTTGTTAAGCTACTGTGACCTCCACATCTCTTCCCAGGGGCATTAAAACCATCTTGTTAAGCTACTGTGACCTCCACCACTTTTCCAAGGGGCATTAAACCGTCTTGTTAAGCTACTGCTTACTCCACGTCTCTTCCGAGGATTAAAGCCGTCTTGTTAAGCTACTGTGACCTCCACGTCTCTTCTGAGGGGCATTAAAACCGTCTTGTTAAGCTACTGCGACTTCCACGTCTCTTCTGAGGGGCATTAAAACCATCTTGTTAAGCTACTGTGACCTCCACCACTTTTCCAAGGGGCATTAAAACCATCTTGTTAAGCTACTGTGACCTCCATGTCTCTTCCGAGGGGCATTAAAAGCGTCTTGTTAAACCACTCTGAACTCCACAGCTCTTCCAAGGGGCATTGAAATGTTGTTTTTAATTAAATCTAACCTCCACGACTCTTCGAACGGGCATTGCATTTCCTCCTAATTTTTGGCAGCTTTTGCTTGGAAGGCATAAGCAAAGACTATGGGAGACCCACTCCCCAATAATGGGAATAATGTTTTTAAGATGCTGTACTGTATGGCTCTTGTAAGGGGCATTAAAACCGTCTTGTTAAGCTACTGTGACCTCCACCACTTTTCCAAGGGGCATCCAAACTGTCTTTTTAAGCTATTGCTACCTCCACGTCTCTTCCGAGGGGCATTAAAACTGTCTTGTTAAGCTACTGCGACCTCCACAACTCTTCCAATGGGCATTGCATTTCCTCCTAATTTTAGTCAGCTTTTGCTTTTCAATGCATAGGCGAACACTAAGGGAGACCCACTCCCCAATAATGGGTAGAAGGTTTTTAGTACTCATAGAATGGTAGAGTTGGAGGGAACCTCCTGGGTCATCTGGTCCAACCCCCTGCTCAAAGCAGGATTCACTAAATCATCTCAGACAGATGTCTGTCCAGCCTCTGTTTGAAGACGTCCATTGAAGGGGAACTGACCACCTCTCGTGGCAGCCTGTTCCACTCATTGATCACCCTAACTGTCAAAAAGTTTTTTCTAATATCTAATCTGTGTCTCCTCCCATTCAGTTTCATCCCATTGCTTCTAGTCTTTCCTTGTGCAAATGAGAATAAAGATGATCCTTCTACAATGTGACAGCCCTTGAGATATTTGTAGACAGCTATTAAGTCTCCTCTCAGTCTTCTTTTTTGCAAGCTAAACATTCCCAAATCCTGTAACCCACTCCTGTAAACTCTGTAATCCACGTCTGTTTCAAGGGGCATTGCAGTTCCTCATAATTTTTGGAAAGCCTTCCATTCACTGCTTAGGCCAACAGTGCAGAGGAGACACAGTTGCTATAAATGGTTTAGTTAAGGCCCTCTGACCTCCATGTCACTTCCAAGGGGCATTGGAGTGCCTCTAAATTTTTGGTAGGCATTGCACTCACTGTATACCCTATAACTGTGTAGCCGAACCGCTCCTTTTGGTACAGAAACATATCCTACAAGACATGTGTGGTTGACTGGCCTGATATTGATGTGAATGGTCCCTGTTCCTCCTGCTCTTTCTCCTTTGCCACCACCTCATCCATCATTCATCACCTGAAGCTTTGTTTTAACGGGAGTCATAGAACTGGGATAGTAGCAGGAAAACATCCAGCAATCCTCGGAGGAGGTAGGATATGCGCCAAAACGCTGACCACCTCAGGCCTAGCCGTTATTACATACATGCGCTTGCATTCCAAGAAAACAAAGCAGATGCTAAGTTCTATCATCATCATCATGCTCCTCACCTTAGCACTCTCAACTCCCCTGATGGAGAAGCCAGGGCCCACCGGAGGAGTCTAGTTCTCTGGTGCGCTCGTCCAATGCTGCCCTAAAACAGGCCAGGCTAAGAAAAGTGTGTGGGAAGGTGACAAGAGAAATAGGGGCGGCTGGGGACCATTTATGGACACCCGCCCGCCCCCAGGCAGCTGGGGACCGTGTGTGTACACCCGGCCGCGGGGCGGCTGGGGACCGAGTATGGACACCCGGCCGCCCCCTTGCGGCTGGGGACCGAGTGTGGACATCCAGCCGCCGGGCGGCTGGGGACTGAGTATGGATACCAGGCCGCCGAAGCAGCCATGAGGTAGTGGCCAGCTTCAGCCCACTCCAAACTAAAAGTCCCCATTTTAAGTGAAAGCTAGCAGTATGGTATTGCAGCCTGCGGGTGGGTGGTTGGCTGCATATTTGCGCTTGCATTGCAAGGAATGGGGGAGGTATAATTGAACACTGCCCTGGGACAAGAACTTGCACGGGGACAGTTGCAAGTCTGCATCTTCTGATGCGGCAAGGATCACTTCTGATGGGCACACTTTTAGGCAGTGACCTGGGTGTCAGAGATGCTTCCAGGGGTCTTCCCCATGCTGTTCCCATGTCTTTTCAGCACTGCATGCATGTGTCACACAGCACATGGCCAGATAAGGTTGTAAAATTTTAAAATGGCATTTCCCGGTGAATGCATTTGTCACGGTTGAAAGCAATACAAAAGTGCAAAAACACATGAAAAATCCTACTTGTGAATATAGCCCTAGGTGTGGAGGAATATTTTTGTTTTTGGTTATTTATTTTACCTTATACACAAGTCTTTACCCTGGAAAGGAAATTCCTTAACATATTTCACAGGAAAACCGTTTCAGTTTCGTTTTTGAACGTTTTATTGTGAGCCCGTAAAAGTGGCTTAATTCCTCTGACCACGTTGTTGACAGCAGTGACCTGGGGGTCAGAAATGCTTCCTGGGGCGATCCCCATGCTGCCCCCATGTCTTTTGAGCACTGTCACTATCGTTTTGGGCACTTTTTAGGCTTTCTACAGACTGCCGGGGGTGCTGCTGCAAAAATGCTCGGGTCTCCCATAGACTAACATTGGGCTCATTGCTCGGGTCGAGCACCCGAGTATCACGGTGAGCTCGGCCCGAGCTTCGAGCACCCGAGCATTTTAGTGCTCGCTCAACACTAGTCCTTTTCCATGCACTTCCACATTGTGTGAATTTGTCATCGTACCCAAGGGAATCCCTTTCAGGATTCCTAGCTAGGGATCCCCTTGGTCAAGAAGACTCTCCACGCAGGTCGGGACCTCAGCGAAGGGGAGAGAAGCAATTTTGCCTGTTTGGGGTCGGTGTGGTTGAACTCGAGCAGACAATGTTTGATACGAACCCTGAACTTTCCAGATCTGGTTTGATCATCACTAGATACAGTATGATATGTAATGGATGACAAGAAGCCATTAAATGTAACACCAGATCTCATCGCGGCACTGCACATGCGCAGCAGTGTCTTGGTGAGAGGAGAGGCATCCTGCCCCCAGTATTTACTGATAAATGGGGCAGGAGTGACGTCATGTCAGTGAGCGGCCGGGAGACATTCGGCCTCACTGCCGTGGCATTCATCATGCTTCATGGATCAGGCAAGATGAAAAGACAGCCGGAAGCAGGAGAAGGCGTCACGGGGAACCGCTAGACTGCACTCCGGGACCCAAGGAGCTGCAGCTGCGACAGGTAAGTATATCAGTTTTTTTGTGTTCTAGGGTGATAATACTCCTTTAAGGCCAGCCAGAAGAGACACTGGGTGAGCTGCTGAAAAGGCAGCCACAGGTTCCACTGGAGCACAATTCTACAGCCTACCACTGCAACTCACCGAGCCCAGGTTTTAGAAAGTTTCTTACCCAGCAATTGTGGTCCTGTATATTTTACCCCCAGGGATGTTCAGCCCTAGATGTTTTGTTCCATGCATGTTGACCCCAAAAGCTGAGGGTGAAACATCTGGAGTCAAAATGCTAGGGGTGAAACATCAGATGGCGACACATCCAGGGACAAAATGCTGTAGGTGAAACATCCGGGGGCGAAACATCCGAAACGTGAGGGGGCGAAATGCTAGGGGACGAAACATCCGGGGGGCGAAATGATAGGGGTGAAATGTACCTGGGGGCGAACTGTTGGGGGTGAACTGCTCTGGGTGAAACTTCCTATAACCAATTAAAAAATAAATAAAAACATAGGTGGCCATAATTAATATGTAATAAATTTTGAGGCACATTTTTTAGCAGGAGCAGGCTGATGGTAACTACTGCTCCCATTGAGCTGCTGACACTAATGAACGGGCGACAGACATAGGCCAATGGGAGTAGTAGTCTCACATCGGCCTGTGTCTGCCAGCAAACACCCGCACACAGACCGCACACAGATTGCACACACAGACACTTACCACACTAATCATGTATCCGACATTCAGGTCCATCCTCTTGTACCATCCCAGGTGAGCAGCCATGATGCAGGATTTGAAGCGGCTCAGTGTAAGTCAATGGCAGCGATTTCGCCGAGATTCTGCAAAATTAATGGTAGTGCTGTGGATTTTTCCGCAATCATAATCTGCAGCGGAAATTTCCGCAGCATGTGCACAGCACATGCGGATTATCATTGGGGACCATTACAGACCTTGCACCAAGCATTTTTTAAGTGTTTCCGCGGTGGAAATAACGCAGCGAAAACGCATAAAAACCGCATTGTGGGCACGCAGCCTGACTCTTCGTGAAGATACTGGGAGTTTCCTCTCATGTGTGTAACTACCGGCTTCTGAGGCTATTTCCAGCGATGCGCTCCGACCTGAGACACATGCTGATAACCTCTTCTCCTCCTCTGGCAGAATCACTGATTTATGGCATGGCTGCCTAGTGGGAAAGTCTGGTATGGGCATTTGAACACTCATTCAATGGCTGGGAATATGCACAGGGTAATCTATATGGGGTCTTATTTTCTTGTGTCTCAAATCTAGTGCCGGTTTTTTGCAGTTCCCAATCTTTTAATCACCAGGTGCTATCTCCCTGCCTTTTACTATTTATATCCCCCAGGTTTGCACATTGTTATCATATCCCTGAGGAAGCCATGGTTGGATAGCGTAACGCGTAGGGTTAAAAATATTTTTGGTCTCTTTCCTCTGTCTGGATACCAGTATTCTGTATAATATAGTATGTTTCCCTTTATTCTCTTTAGGGATTGTCCGGCTTGAAACTACTTTTATATTTTAGGTCATGTTGTGAATAAGGCTAAGGGACTTCCCTGGGTAATTACTACACTGTGTGCAGAATTATTAGGCAAGTTGTATTTTAGAGGATTATTTTTATTATTGATCAACAACTATGTTCTCAATCAACCGAAAAGACTCATAAATATCCAAGCTTAATATTTTTGGAAGTTGTAGTGGTTTTTTTTAGATTTGGCTATCTTGGGAGGATATCTGTTTGTGCAGGTAACTATTACTGTGCAGAATTATTAGGCAACTTAATAAAAACCAAATATAATCCCATCTCACTTGTTTATTTTCACCAGGTAAACCAATATCAGTGCACAAAATTTAGAAACAAACATTTTTGACATGCAAAAACAAAAAACAAAAAAAATAGTGATCAATATAGCCACCTTTCTTTATGATGACACTCAACAGCCTTCCATCCATAGATTCTGTCAGTTGCTTGATCTGTTTTCGATCAACATTGCGTGCAGCAGCCACCACAGCCTCCCAGACACTGTTCTGAGAGGTGTACTGTTTTCCCTCCCTGTAGATCTCACATTTTATGATGGACCACCGGTTCTCTATGGGGTTCAGATCAGGTGAACAAGGGGGCCATGTCATTATTTTTTCTTCTTTTAGACCTTTACTGGCCAGCCACGCTGTGAAGTAGTTGGATGCATATGATGGAGCATTGTCCTGCATGAAAATCATGTTTTTCTTGAATGATACCGACTTCTTCCTTACCACTGCTTGAAGAAGTTGTCTTCCAGAAACTGGCAGTAGGTCTGGGAGTTGAGCTTCACTCCATCCTCAACCCTAAAAGGTCCCACAAGTTCATCTTTGATGATACCAGCCCATACCAGTACCCCACCTCCACCTTGCTGGCATCTGAGTCGGAGTGGAGCTCTCTGCCCTTTATTGATCCAGGCTCTGGCCCATCCATCTGGCCCATCAAGAGTCACGCTCATTTCATCAGTCCATAAAACCTTTGAAAAATCAGTCTTAAGATATTTCTTGGCCCATTCTTGACGTTTTATCTTATGTTTCTTGTTCAAAGTTGGTCGTTTTTCCGCCTTCTTTACCTTGGCCATGTCCCTGAGTATCGCACACCTTGTGCTTTTTGATACTCCAGTAACGTTGCAGCTCTGAAATATGGCGAAACTGGTGGCGAATGGCATCTTGGCAGCTTCACGCTTGATTTTCCTCAATTCATGGGCAGTTATTTTGCGCTTCTTGCGACCCTGTTGGCTATTTGCCATGAAAGGCTTGATTGTTCGGTGATCACGCTTCAAAAGTTTGGAAATTTCAAGACTGCTGCATCCCTCTGCAAGACATCTCACAATTTTGGACTTTTCAGAGCCCGTCAAATCTCTCTTCTGACCCATTTTGCCAAAAGAAAGGAAGTTGCCTAATAATTAAGCACACCTTATATATGGTGTTGATGTCATTAGTCAACACCCCTCCTCATTACAGAGATGCACATCACCAGATTTACTTAATTGGTAGTTGGCTCTCAAGCCTATGCAGCTTGGAGTAGGACAACATGTATAAAAAATGTCAAAGTGATCAAAATACGCATTTGCCTAATAATTCTGCACGTGGTGTATTATAGGTATTTCTTTGGCTATATTTAATATCTATTTATTATTCTGCTCAGATCACTTTATGATAATTCAGACCTACTGGGTCTATTTGTATGTGTCCACCCATATTTATGATGTTATATACATTGTATTTATTATGATATACAGTACAGACCAAAAGTTTGGACACACCTTCTCATTTAAAGATTTTTCTGTATTTTCATGACTATGAAAATTGTACATTCACACTGAAGGCATCAAAACTATGAATTAACACATGTGGAATTATATACTTAACAAAAAAGTGTGAAACAACTAAAAATATGTCTTATATTCTAGGTTCTTCAAAGTAGCCACCTTTTGCTTTGATGATTGCTTTGCACACTCTTGGCATTCTCTTGATGAGCTTCAAGAGGTAGTCCCTGGAAATGGTCTTCCAACAATCTTGAAGGAGTTCACAGAGATGCTTAGCACTTGTTGGCCCTTTTGCCTTCACTCTGCGGTCCCGCTCACCCCAAACCATCTCGATTAGGTTCAGGTCTGGTAACTGTGGAGGCCAGGTCATCTGGCGTAGCACCCCATCACACTTTTTTGTTAAGTGTATAATTCCACATGTGTTAATTCATAGTTTTGATGCCTTCAGTGTGAATGTACAATTTTCAAAGTCATGAAAGTACAGAAAAATCTTTAAATGAGAAGGTGTGTCCAAACTTTTGGTCTGTACTGTACATGTGTTTTTTCTAGGGGATTTTAGTTTTTTTTAATCATGTTTTTACCTATGGTGTCTGTTTGGTGAATCTAATAAAGTTTATACCTTTTTCTCGTATATTGGTATTTGATATATATTTTCCACATTTAAGATGTTTGATGCCTTTCTTGTACCCCTTGTACTGTTTTTGCTCGAAACTAAGATGGGTCATTACTCATGAATTAACGGTCCTAGGGAGCAGGTTCTGGTGTCATCAGATCCAGTCGGACTCCTGCTATGCATGGAGACTAAACACAGGGGTTTCCGAATGGCTGTGCCGTGTATCTCCCTATCCCTATGTGCTAGACTGGGTCGGGACCCAGGCAGGCATTCCTCATGTTCTTGGATTTCAAAAAATCTGTTTGAGGTTTGCCTAGGATGTATAGTATTTCCATAACTCAATATGGAATTCCTATCAGTCTAAATAAAGGAAAACCACATGGCAACAGGCCCTTTGTTCTGTGTCGTTTTGTCTCGAGGTGTGATATTTGTCACTCATTCTCTTGACCCTCTCCCCTTCAGCTGCTCGGGGTCATGTTACAGCTGCACACTGAAGAGGTTTTATAATCCTCTTCCAAATAGGATATAATGATTGACAAGGAATCATAACTCCAATTTTCATCACTATCTCTATCAATATCGATATATGTACAGTACAGACCAAAAGTTTGGACACACCTTCTCATTTAAAGATTTTTTTGTATTTTCATGACTTTGAAAATTGCACATTCACACTGAAGGCATCAAATCTATGAATTAACACATGTGGAATTATATACTTAACAAAAAAGTGTGAAACAACTGAAAATATATCTTATATTCTAGGTTCTTCAAAGTAGCCAC